>NC_056739.1:1977769496-1977901996 GCF_019279795.1 Protopterus annectens
TCGTCAATGGCCTTGGTGACTGTTTCAAAGAAATCGACCAGATTTAAGAGGCAGGATCTGCCCTTAACAAAGCCAAACTGGGTAGGATCCAGTGTCTGTAGGTCCCCAATATCTTTATTTATGAGGTCCATGATGATCCTTTCCATAGCTTTGCAGACCAAGCTAGTCAGGCTTATGGGGCGATAGTTTCCAGGATCCGTTGAGGCACCACCTTTGTGGAGAGGGACCACTATTGCTGTATGCCACTCTTTGGGTACATATCCTGTAGTAAGGCTGAGATTGAACAGTAGTTTTATGTTTGGGTTTAGCTCTTCTTGGAGTTCATGTAGGATGCAGCCTGGGACACCGCCTGGTCCCATTGATACTGTGTTTTTTGCTTTGGAGAGGGCGGCTCTTACCTGAGCATCTGAGATGTCAGGGGGGCAGCACTCTGCTGGGATAGATATTTGCCCTTTTGGTGGGTAGGGGGGGGTTTGCGCTGAACCTGTCAGCTAGGATGTTGGCAATGTCTGTGGGTGCGGTGTATTTTTTGTCATTTTGGACTAATTCTGAGCATATCTGGGAATTCCCACCCAGGTTCCTAACATAACTAAAGAAAGCCTTGTGATTATCCTTAGTGTCCTGTGCAATTTTTCTCTCGAAGCTGGCCTTAGACGATTTTATGAGTGCCCATAGTTTTTTGCTAATACTGATCAGAGATGCCTTCCCTTTTTGGGATTTTGCTCTATCATGTAGTAGCTTCCTCCTTCTATTGTATAGTTTGTTTATGGCTGGGGTCCACCAGACAGGACGCCTGCCTTTGGAGGATTGGGTCTTGGTTTTATTTGGGATTGCATGATCCATGCATTCCTGAAGGTGTTCATAGAATGTGTTTATAAAGGATTCTGCAGTCTGGGCCGTATTTTCCACAGGCCCGGGGGCTTTGAAGGATTCCACCTCGGTTTTGAGGAGTGTGAAATTTGCTTTAGAGAAGTTTATCATTGTGGTTTTCTGGGCAGGGGGTAGGGTCGGGATGTGAATATCCAGTGAAATTAGTTTATGGTCTGATCTTACCAGTGAGGGATACACTTCTGGTCTGGAGCATAGAGCCCCCATGTTGGAGATGATCAGGTCCAGTATGTTTTCCCCTCTTGTGGGAGTGGTAACAAGTTGTTCCATAGCATTTGAGTTTATAAATTCTAGGAACCTTTGGGCTAGGGTGTTGGAGCTAGAGTAATGCTCCCGGTCTATGTTTGGGTAGTTGAAGTCGCCCAATATAATGGTGTTTAGAGAGACCTTTATATTTTCCAGTGTTCTTAGGAAGGCCGAGTGGGGTTCCTGGGTTTGGGAGGGTGGTCTGTAGAAGGCTATAACCTGGAAGGCAGTTTTACCCACTGTTAGTTGCACATGGATAGTCTCTGATGCTTCGTGCTGTGCCACCAACCTGGAGGTGTGGGTATCTTTGACGAATATTGATACTCCCCCTCCTTTTGTGGTTCGGTCCAAGTTTTGGGTCCGAAAAGCATGGTATGAGGTATAACCTGGTAGTGCTGGGGTGCTCTCAGGAGCCTTGGACCAGGTTTCTGTTACTGCACAGATTTCAATGTTCTCCATGCTAAGGAGAGTTTTGAGTGCGTGCATCTTGAGGTTTAGACTTCTGGTGTTGAGTAGCATTACTCTTAGTTTCTTATCCCTTGTGATACCTATGGAGGTGGGTTTGTCTTTTGAGCCTTGCCTAAAAAAGGCACTATGGGGGTGGCAAGAGCCTTTGCCAATATCCGAAAGCCCAGGGGTGACAGGTGCAAGCCATCCCTAGCGAAGCATCGTGTCTTGTTGAGCATGTCATCCCAGGCTGACAGTCATTGGATCCCCTTTGAATGACACCAATACTTAAGCCAATTGTTGAAATTGATCATCTTGTCTTCATATTGTGGCATCATTCTTGGTGAGGGTAAGATGCTACTCAAGGTCAGGGTCATACCAGCCTGGGCTACATGCTTAGAGAGCTCCTCTATGTCTCTTTTCATGTAGTCCAGGGAGGTACGTCTCAGGTCATTCACACCAGCATGGACAATGACTGAGTCATATTTGTACTTGCCTTGGAGTGACCTGAGTGCTTGTGTTATGTGGCGGATCCTAGCACCAGAAAGGCAGCTCACCGTGGCCTTCTCTTTGTTCAGCCTGGTGAGCGGGAAGTCAGTGTGCCTGACGATAGAGTCACCTATTACAAGTGTATCAGGTGTGTTGTTTAGCCTTAAGGGCTGTGACTGTTTGGCACACTGGCTTTGTGAGCTATGTGTTGCACGTGTTTTGTTTTGGGGTAGTGGTTGCTTGGGTGTCTGCTTTGGAGGTCTCTGCTGCTTAGGCAGATTTTTATTTAGAGCCTCCGAGTATGTTTTTGTGTGTTTATGTGTTTGGTTTGCTGTCGTGGTAGGTCTATGTGAGACTGGAATTGTAGTGAGTGTGGTTTCCTTCTCCTCCTGACTGGTTACGCCAGTACTGAGTTGAGAGAGCTTAGCCTCCAGTTTGGCTATATGGTTGCATCTCTCAAATGTGTTGGAATTTGTTGGGAGGAGAAGAGGGTTGTCTGTGTACATGAGGCAGTTGTAACATTGCCTCAAGATTCCCAGGTTAACCAGCTGGACCGGAGAGGAGATTGACAAATGACCTTTGGACATGCTAGAATAGTATTGGGAATTCCTTTATAATTGAAAAAAAGGGCCAATGGGGAACAAGGTACTCAAGGGGAGTTTGTGAGGGTGTAGTGCTTTTAATTTTTTAGTGCTGACTTATATAATTGCTTTAGTGAGCAAGTGCCAGGCTTTAGAATAGGAATAGGGTGTTTATTATGAGAACTAGATCAGTTCTAAGGGAAAAAGTGAAGAGCAGACTTTGTGGAACCGAGAATGGTTTAAACCCAATTAAATGGAGCTGCCCGATGCTGCTCTATGCGCAAAATCGCACAAAGCCGTGCCAAAGCGTGTTTTATACAGTGTGTGTGTGTGTGTGTGTGTGTGTGTGTGTGTGTGTGTGTGTATAGATATATATATAGATATATATATATATATATATATATATATATATATATATATATATATATATATATATATATATACACATAGTAAGAAAAACCCAGCAAAGCTAAAGTTTTGACTGTGTGATACCTTGCACCTCCTGTAATGGAGGCCCATGGGATATATGCAAATGACCCCTTAAGGGCATCAAGTATTTCAGCTATATGGCTTGTGAATACCCATAACGTTTTTAGTTTTGAAATCTTTATGTTTATATTCAGGTATATGTGTGTATGTATAATATATAAACCTGGGCTTGCAGCAATCGAACTTCCAGAAGGCCAGTAGGTTTATGGTTAGACAATCAAACCTTCAATTCTACGAATCTATATGCCTTAGGCTACCTTACATGTAAACTTAGCACAAGGATTGAGATAGCAAAGCAGTATGAAAATTATGCCTGTTTCATATTAGAGGAAAATGCTTTGTTTAATAATAAATGCTTGTGGCAGAAATGTATAATGTTACTGTTAAATACTACACATGATTTTAATGACTGAGGCAAACATTTTTCTACTTGTATTTATGCTAAACAGACACGGATGCAGGCTTGAATACCATAAAGCAATGAAAGCAATTACTCAGATCTTAGAGCTACTAAAATCACCATTCATCTTCCCTGCTTCATACTGAGTTAATTCAATGTCAGAAACAATAATGTATAGTCCTCATCCTAGCCACCATTCTATAGTCATCAAATAAGTAGTTCTTTTGTCCAAAGGACTCCACTTCAAATAACCATTTCTTGATCATTTTTTTTTATTAAAACACATACTACTGCTAACACCAGAAAAGAAGTTGCGTTTCTCGTTATACAGTACGTAGATTATTGCCTGCCTTAATATTTAAAAAAATGTCTTTTAACTGATATTGAAGTTATATTTGTCTTACACAGTAACTTACCCATAAGCAGCAAATCACATCTATTCCTCTTGTTTTCAAGTTATGGTTTATTTCTAGTTCTCTTTTTATAAAGTGTAGACTATTTTTATTTGACATAGTCATTCAGTAGTGTCTGGGTGATAAAGAAATTGCCAAATTTTCAGTACACCCAGTATCTCCTGCTCATACATGTATAGTTGTAAACAAAATAGACTGGATGTCCCATAACAACAGGCTTACATTATTCTATCTTTTATTTGCTCACAAACCCTTTTTTAGTTATTTTTGGTCCACCCGAGCAGTGCTGGCTTCAAACTCTTCTATAGACAGCAATCCTCTATATTCTCATCCTAAGAGCTTCCTCTGTTGTGGTGGGGCTTGTGTTACCTGGAATAGCTCTATTGAGAGAAAGGTAGATGTAAAACCAAAATCTTCCCCTTTTGTCTACCCACAGAGAGGCTCACCAACTCCATAAGGGTAGGTTCTTGTAATTCTTTCTTCCGAACACCCCTAAGTGGGACAGGGCCAAGTGATGATCCATAATACTGCAGCTAACAGTGTTTTTCTTTTTTTTTTTTTTTTCTATTAGCCTTACCTCCCTCCCTCTGGTGTGCTGCGTTGCACCACCCAACGGGGCATACAATGTGATGAAAGGGAAACTCCCCACCTATGGTGGTGATGTGTTTCTGTTTGCCCTCCCTCATGCTGAAGAAGCTGCTTTAATATCATTCAAAGCCCCACAGCTATTATTATTGGGAAGACCAGCTGGCATAATGGTTAAAGTCTTTGGCTCCCATGCACAAGTTACACAGTTCAGTCCTGACCTCTGGCCAATATCTGTACGTAGCTTTCATGTTCTCTGTGTGGTTCCTCCCACCTCTAAAAAAATATGCTGAGTGTTTCCACCTCAAATTCGCCCAAGAAAGGAGTTCTGGGCAGCAGCACAAACTCTAGATGGTCCCTATCAGGCATTAACTGTGGTGCACAGTATCCTCAAGATCACATAATGCATGCCATGTAAGGGCTAGCCACTCGATGGAGTAAAATATAGCACTAGGTGGTTTGGTAGTGTTGACTAATGTTGTCAAATGGGCATGAGTATTTGCCAGTGATAAGTGAGTAGAGGACCTGGTCTACTCTGACCTATGCCAGGGCCAATGGTAGGAAGAGTGTGTGCCTTTTTTGGCCAGTGTGTGTCCCCATAAAGCCCTAGCAATCCTGGGTCAACTGGCCGAATGTTGTGCAGTTGCCCAGCTTGTGTTACCTAGAATAGCTCTGCTGAGCGAAAGCTTGATGTAAAACCAAATTCAATCAACCTGCCAAACATGAACTAAGAATTTCCATATTCAGTGTACGTTGAGGAGGCTTGGAAGTGGATAACATGACAGTAAGGAGGAGGCTGGACATTCTGTGCATCCAGGAGACAGGGTGGAAGGGCAGTGCAGCAAAGTGGCTTGGGATCCAGAGTCTACTACACAGGAGGACCAACTAGAATTGATCTGGGAATTGTGGTGAGGGAGAGGTTTAGAAGACAGTGAGTGATGTCATCAGAATTAATGACTGACTTACGGCAAACAGACTCCAATGTAAGGATAGGGCACTAGTCATAATCTCAAGCTATACAGGATCTGAGGACTGCATGGGTCCATGTGAGTGTGGCAACAAGAATAAAAAAGGAGAAGCCTTTTTAGACTTCGGTCTGGCAAATGGATTGATGGTGAACACATGGTTCAGCAAGAAAAACATTTGCAAAATCACATACAACAGTGGCCAATATGCAACTCGGCTAGACTTTCTCCTAGTAAGGAAAGAGCATTGGGATAGTATAGTGTTTCCAAAGTCATCTGCAGTGAATCAGTCAGCCCACTGCATAAAAAATGGTTGTCACAATCAGCTGTAAGCAGTGGTTAGAGAAGGCTCTAAGGTCAAAAGAGACTAGGCTGAAGACCTGGAAGTTGACTGGAGAAAAATCACAAAAGTTCAAGGAATTACTCACAACTCTAGCATCCCAAGAAGAAGAATGATAGTGCCTCAAAACAGGATGTGTGAGGACTACAGAACAGATATGTGGCCAAACCAAGTATGGAAATCAAGTACATAAGTAAAGCTGGTGGTGGAATGTAGAAGTCCAAGAAGTCGACAAAAGACAGAAAAAGTGCAGAAAAAAAGTGGGAGATAGAAAAGATGGACCAGGCTAAGAAGAAATACTGGCTGGCTAACAAAGAAGCCAAGAGATGAGATGCCATAGCAAAGAGCAATGTGGAATACAGAAGTCCAAAAAGTCATCAAAAGAAAGGAAAAAGTGCAGGAAAAATTGGAAGAGTGAAAAGATGGACCAGTCTAAGGAGGAACACTGGTCGGAAACAAAGAAGATAAGAAAGAAGATAGAGTAGTAAAGAACAAGGCATCAGAGGCACTCTACTAGCTTCTAGGATATGACTCAGTAGAGGGCACAAAGAAATTCTATCAGGTTGTAAAGCAAAGACAGAAAGATAAAGAAGACAGTCAGACACCCTTCATAAGGGATGCCAGTAGCAACCTGCTCACCAGTTCACAGAACATCAAAGGCAGATCCTTCCAGCAGTTTCTGAATGAAAAAAACCCACACAGTATGTACTGCCCCAGAGACAGTCTGCAATGAAAAAAAGTGGAGAAGTCCACCCTAAAAAAAGTAAGAACAGCACTAAGGAAAATGAAGTTGGGGAAAGCAGCAGGCTCAGATGAGGTCACAGCAGATATGATAAGAAATTAGGTGAGATGGGGCAAAATGGCTCCTGAGGGAACTCACAGCAATATGGAGAGAAAGGTGTATCCCAGATGACTGGAGAGTAAATATACTACTACCAATATTGAAGAACATAGAGGACATTAACAAGTGTGGGCAGTACAGAGGTAACAAAATCCTGTCACACTGCATGAAGTTTCTGGAGAGGGTGATTGATAAACAGATATGCAGAGTAGTAGTAGAAAGTAACATGGGAGATGAGCAGTTTGGATTCAGATCAGGCAGCACAACTGACTCGATGTTTGCAGTGAGACAGATAGCTGAGAAGTTAGACATAAGGAGAGTCCAAATGGGCATTCCTAGACTTGAAAAAAGCATATTACAAGGTCCCATGAAAGCTGATCTAGGCAGACCTGCAGTGGTTTGAAGTTGCAGAAACAGTAGAATTACAGCAAGCTATGTATAAGGACCCAAGGACTCAAGTACGAACAGTGTGCAGTCTCACAGATGGGTTTCCAGTGGGAGTGGGTGTACACCAGGGTTCAGCTCTGATCCCACTGTTATTCATGCTGGTGATGGACTACATTAGCAAACAGGTTGGAGGGGACAGATCAACAAAGTTGCTGTATGCAGATGATGTGGCATTACAGGCAGACTCTGAGCAAGAACTTCAGAAAAGGATAGGGGAATGGAATGCAAAACTGAAAGCACATGGGATGAAACTGAGTACAGAGAAGATAGTCATAATGACAGCAGATGGGGGAATCAGAAGAAGGTGAGAACTGAGACAGAAGGCGAAACAGTGAATCAAGTTAACAGCTTCAAGTATCTGGGATTGGTAGTTGAGGAGAGGGGAAGTCTGAATGAAGAGCTCAAAGCTAAAATCAGAGGAGGCTGCAGTTAACTGGCACAGAATGCCAGGGGTACTGTATGATAGAAGAATTCCAAAGAAGCTGAAAAGTAAGGTGTATAAAACAATATGACCAGTACTACTGTATGGTATAGTAACCTGAGAATAAAGGTAGAGCAGATGAGGAGGCTAGAGATGAAGGAGATAAAGTGCCTGAGAAGTTTGGTAAGATGCACACTGTGGGACAGACAAAGAAATTAGGACATCAGAGCAAAAGCCAAAGTAGCTCTAATTGCAGAGGAAGTTAGACAACAGATTATGGTGGTTCAGGCACATTTACAGAAAATTAGAAGACAATCTGGTGAAGAACATTTGGGAGAGACAGGAAGAAGACAAGAAGAAACAAGGTCATCTAGCAAAGAGGTGGATGGATTGTGTGACAGAAGACCTGCGACAGTCAGGCATGCATGTCAAATAAGGCAGGACAGTGGCATTGAATCTAGACAGATGCTGGCAGCTGACACAACACCCTAACCCCATGTAAAAACATGAGGAAAAAAAGGGGGCTGATGATGATTATCATTGCATATAAATAGTATATATAAATAGTGTACAAGCATGTGCGTCAGTTACCTGGATATTTTTGTACTATAGTTATTGTTTATTCTTTAATACCTATCATGTCTGTCTTTTTGTGTTTGTTTTCTGCTGTAAAAGAGCTGACACAAAAAATTTCGTTTAGGTAGCACTTGTGTTTCCTAATTGATAATACGGTTTCTTTGAATCTTTGTAACTCTTGAAGCAGCTGTGCCCTAGCAGGACTTTTTCCTCTCCCATCCCCTTCCAACTCCAATAGGTGTCCTAGCCACTACCTGAACTTGGGTCACCTGGGTTACATTCAGAGCTCTATGCCTCTGTGCCAATGGAGCTGGCTACAAACTTATTAACAAGCCATAAGTTCTAAACTGGTACATGACTAATAGAACTCTTCACTCCTCAAACAAATGTTGCTTAAAAATCCATTGAACTAGTATAAAACATTAATGATTGAGCCAACAAGTGTATTCTTAGCTACTGAGTGGAACTCACTTTTTGACACACTACAAAAAATGCAATCCAATCACTTTCAAAACCTTGTGTGATGTTAATTGTTTTGCAAGCCTTACTATCTATACTTAAAAAGTAAATGATCTGCAAAAATCCAATAATTGGATTATTACCAAAAACTGATGTTAGTATAAACAAGCAGTACACTGTTGCTAAGTAGCCATTTAATAAATGTGCTTAAAGGGTTTTCTATACAAGTGGGTATTTGACATAATTTTTAAAATGTTAATAAAGATAAAACTGCAACATAATACAATGCATGTGCTTCATGATAATAAGCATACATATAACAGAAAACTAAGTGTAACTAAAATAGTAATGCACCTCATCCTTTTAATTACATCATCATCATCTTCTTTCGGCTGTTCCCGTTAGGGGTCGCTACAGTGGATCATCTGTTTCCATTTCTTCCTGTCCTCTGCATCTTGCTCTGTCACACCAACCACCTGCATGTCCTCTCTCACCACATCCATAAACCTTATCTTAGGCCTTCCTCTGTTACCTGGTAGCTTCATCCTTAGCATCTTTTTCCCAATATACTCAGCATCCCTCCTCAGCACATGTCCAAACCAACGTAAACTTGCCTCTCTGGCTTTGTCTCCAAACCTCCCAACCTGGGTTGACCCTCTAATATATTTATTCATAATCCTGTCCACCCTCATCACACCCAGTGCAAATCTTAACATCTTTAACTCTGCCACATCCAGCTCTAACTCCTGCCTTTTTGTCAATGCCACTGTCTCCAACCCATATAACATAGCTGGTCTCACTACCCTCTTGTAGACCTTCCCTTTCACTCTTACTGGTACTTCTCCACCAACTTCATCCTGCCTGTACTCTCTTCTTCACCTCTCTTCCACACTCACCATGACTCTGAACTGTTGATCCCAAGTATTTAAACTCATCCACCTTCGCCACCTCTACTCCCTGCATCCTCACCATTCTTCTATCCTCCCTCTCATTCACACACATATATTCTGTCTTAGTCCTGCTGACCTTCATTCCTCTTCTCTCTAGAGCATATCTCCACCTCTCCAGGGTCTCCTCCACCTGTTCCCTACTCTCACTAGATATCACAATGTCATCTGCAAACATCATAGTCCACGGGAACTCCTGTCTGATCTCGTCTGTCAACCTGTCCATCACCATTGCAAATAAGAAAGGGCTCAGAGCTGATCCTTGATGTAATCCCACCTTCACCTTAAACGCATCCGTCACTCCCACCGCAGACCTCACCGATGTCATACTACTCTTGTACATATCCTGTACCACTCTTACATACTTCTCTGACACTCCCAACTTCCTCATAAAATACCACAACTTCTCTCTAGGCACCCTGTCATATGCTTTCTCTTAGTTCACGAAGACACAATGCAACTCCTTCTGACCTTCTCTGTACTTCTCCATCAACACTCTCAGAGCAAACATTGCATTTGTAGCACCTGCACTGTACCCAGAATTTCCTTTTTCTGCAGTTCATTAGGGGTTATGGTAGCTTATGTAGATATGTTTGAAGATTCTTTTTCATTAGCACAGTTACTCCTACTATAACTGAAACTATCTGTCTAACTTTATTCCACATTGCTGTAGTTTCTCTTTGCAAGTTCTGATATTTTACAAATGTATGTCTTTCAATTTGTAAGACACTGTAGTCAAAGGATGTAGCAATTTCAATAATCAAAGCTATTTCTGTATTTTTCTCTTGAACTGCAATATCTTGTCTGTTTGCTTCCACTTTCTTAGCTGCTGGTATGGAAGGATCACACATAATCATTACTTCATGATTTTCAACAATTCTTTGTGGTTCATGCTTCCAATGTCTCTGAGCTGCTTCTGTATTGTAATATTTACAAAGCCACTAGTATAACAGCCTTGCCGCATTGCTATGTCCTTCAGTATACAAACCGTCAGCCATGAGTGTATTGCACTCCCGCAACAAGATGTGTAACTATAGTTCTGTACCACAAAACCTTTATTTGTCTGTATCGCCTACATTTTCTATGGATTTTATGAAGCATCTAGTATGTAATCCACTATTTGGGAATGTCAGTATTAACATTTCATCTTTTGGCTTAAATTCACCTTGCCTGATACTTTGTACGGCGACTCTTTGTCAACATATGGCTGTTCCCGCTGCTACCTATACTCTATTGTATTTTTTACGTATGGCTCTCATTTATATTTTGTTCAATAGATCACAACTCTTACTGTAAGTGCTATTTCAGTGCCTCCATTGTAACTCATGTACAAATTATTGTAACAATTATGCAAGTCAACAAATGTCTGTAATATTTTGCTATGTTAAATGTCACTGGAGCTTTTCTCTCCGGATCTCTGCTGAAAATGGGTTTTTGACCCAGTCAGACTTTCCCGGTCAATAAATAAATAAATAAATAAATAAATAAATAAATAAATGCTTATTGTAACTGCAATCTTTCCATTTATATTTGCTTTTTTTCCTGATCCCATTCTTTGCAGTCTTTCTTTTCCTGTTTTTATACTTTCTGTTGCCAAATGATTTTTATCCAGGTTTTATTCACCTTTGGCCGACTCCGTCTGCCATAAATATTATTACATTCATCCATTTCTTTCAAATCAAGCAGGTCTTCTCTTATTTTTTTGCCAATCGAGAGTTTCTTCTACCATTTGTGTTTCCTGCTCTTTGTGTGGAAATATCTTAGGTTTGAAATGACTGTTACGTTTCATTTGTGAAACATTTTTACTGTTTTAAACATTTAACCAAATGAACAAGTGATTTTCTTTAATACTACTACACTGCTCTACTTCCTCTGTCACTTCTTCAAATCGTACGTATTTTGAAATGGCCTTTGCATTTGGGATTCCCATTCACATCGTTCACTTCATAACTGATCTATCACTTCATTTTCAATTTACTCCATTTCTGTATCAAACTGCTTACTTGCCATGTACTACTACTATATTTTTCTTAACATGTACCATATCTGTGTACCTTTGCCTATATACATATTTTCAAATATTGTAACTTTGTTTGATGATTATTAGTTAACATTGACTTCTTTTCTGAGTATAAACAGCACCATGTTAGGTCTTGTTTCTTCTCTCAGGCACATTCCTCTCTTTCTTTAATGTGACAAATCCCTATGGACTTTTTTCTTCCTCTTTTAATACTTCATTTCTTGCTTCCTTTTCCAACACACTCAATGTTTTCTTCTCTATATATTGTTTTGTTTTTATTTGGTCAGTTAATGAACTTAAAATTGGTATCTGTAATATTTGCCATTTTTTTCCACTTTAATGATTTTTCACTTTTGCATTTTTTCCCTTGCAGTGTTTAGTTGCATAGAAAAAACAAAACATATTTTCTTTTTTGACCTGTAGAGTCCATTTCTCTATTTCCAGACATCTTGCCTGGCTGGCGGATTTTTTTAAACTTTTTGTGGACTTCTTTTTTACTGCCGCAATAGCGCCTCTTAGATCATCAGTTGGCTCAGAGCCTAACATTATGGCAAGATCTCTGTCATTGTTGAAGGATGTTGCACTGGTCTTTATACCAGGCCTGGCCTTTGTGCCCTTGCCAGGGCTGGACACTTTTTTAACTCTTCATGGACTATTGTTTTTTATTGCCTCAATGGGTCCTCTGATATCGGTTGGATCAGGGCCTAGCACTACAGCAAGATCATTCTCATGACTTTGTACTAGTCTGTCTACCAGCCCTGGCCCTAGTACCTTTGGCAAGTCTGGGCACTTTTCTTTGTCATGGCATGAGTGCACCCAGCTCTTCCTTTTTCACTTACTTTTTTCCAAGATCTATGTGAGAGTCTGTATATACCAGTTTTGCCTTAGCGGGATTTAGTAAACAACGGGCCCACCAAACAAAGCTACTCAACAATGCTTGAAGATGATGTCAGTTCAGAACAACCCTCCTTTTCTTTTCTACTTTGAGATAATTTCATCTCTCCATCCAGGATAATTTGATCTCTCCATCCAGGCCCATTTCTTCTCTCCATCCAGGCCCTGTCTCAGCAAGGAATTTATAATAACCCTACACAGTGATGGGAGTAATATATTACAATATGTAATATATTACTGTACTGTAATATATTACAGTTTCTAGTAACTAGTAATATAACTAGTTAATTTTTCAAAATAGTAGCTAGTAATAGCAATATATTACTTTTTTTAGTAACTTAAATGTGAGTTGCTTTTGCTTAAACCAGTGGTTCTCAACGTGGGCGACACAGCCTCCTAAAGAGTGATGTAAAACTTCTGGGGTCCCTATATAGTATGGATAGTAATCAGGTGTTAGGAGGTAATTGACACTTTGAAGTGGCAATTTGGATTAAAATTTAAAACATACTATTGGCACAACTCATAGCATGTAGCATTCATAATAGATCATTCATTTTTTTAGCACTGGAAGTAGGTGAAAGCTAATGATGACCAGACTCCAGTGCTGCCCTGGTACTGTGGGACTCTCACCCACTAAAACATCCCCTATGCTGCGACAATTCTAGCCTGCTAGAAATCATATCCTTACCTTACAGTATAATAAATGGCATTGGTTCTTCATACCACCATCAGTTGGAATCAAACTCATCACTCATCAGTTGAGCACCCAATGCCCCAACCTACTACACCAAGCAGGACTCTTCAAGTGTATCTATGATCAACCAACTTTTGTCTTGACAATTTTTTGTTACGTTCCATTTAAAATTCTTTTCAGGTTTCAATTTTTAGTTGTTGAAATGTAATAGGTTTTTATAGTTCTTGTGCTGCTGGCTGGTTTGGATTAATTATTATCTGTGACTCTCTAGCTATAAAGACTAGTCTTCTACTCCTTTCAGCTGTACCCATTAGAGATTACCACAGTCGATCATCAGTCTGCAGAACAAGTGGCAGTGGAGTTTTTCATTGTCGAGTTGCCAGCCCAGCACCCAACCTTCTTCAGAAGGCGCACACACACACACACACACACACACACACACACACACACACACACACACACACACACACACATGTAAGGCCAATTTAGACTGTCGGAGGAAACCAGAACATCCTAAGGAAACCCACTTGAGTACAGGGAGTCTAAATCATAGTGTGTGTGTTGTACTTTTAAAGCCACTGTAGTTCATGAGCACATGCATAAAAAGTACTGAGCACGTGCAAGCAGAGTGCCATTTTGTGTAAGCAGCTGGAGTGAAAGCATGTGTGTGTGTAGCAGTCAGTTTGCTAGTTCATTTAAGTTTTATATTCCAGTCATTCATCCTGATGTGTTTGTGTGTAATAAATATCTTAAATGAACACCTAAGCTTCATTGTCTTATTTGAATACATAAGACGAGTGACATGTTGTCAGAATGGGATCCGAAGTCAAAACTTCTTAAAACCATGAGGCGCACCGTCAGAAATGGAGGAACATACATGAGTGGCTCAAACGACTTGTAAACAGGTCAGAAAATATTTTCAAGTTCTTAAACTCATTTAAATGATTTTTCCCTCAGTGAATATAAAGTGAAGCATTCCAAACCAATTACTGAATAAACAAAATGCTCAAAATTGCGACATATTGAAAAAAGTACTTGAAATAATTATGAAAACATTTGAAACAATATCTGCATCGTATAAAATGTTCAAAAAAGAGAAAACAATTGTATTTTTTCACAATGTACTACTTTTTTGCATTAACTAAAGCTATTCAAAGTATCTAAAGTGTGCAAAGTGTTGGCAGTGTATGCAGTATTACAGTACAGTCTTTTCAAAGAGTACAGTTATTTCATCCAAGTGTCTGTTGTGCAGTTGAATATAATTACAAGTACCTGGTATGTTTGACACTTATATGGCATGGCAGAGGGATTTCACACACCTGGTCCGCTTGTGCTTGATAATAATATTGCTGAAAATTGGAGACTGAGCAAGAATATGATATTTTCATACAGGTTGCTTTTTCTGATAAAGATGCATGTTCAAAAGCATTTATTCTGCTCAATTTAGCTGGTTCAGGAGCCATTGAGAGAGAACATTCATTTGTGCATGCACCTGCTGTTTATGCAGAGGAGGGGGAAGACTGCCATATTGTGGTACAGGCTGAAATGTGGGAAGACTCTCAGTGCTTAAAACTTAAATTTAGAGAAATGTGCAACCCTAAATGAATATTACAGTGGAAAGGCACATATTTTACACAAGAGATCAAAAGCCTGGTGAAACTTTTGCAGCATACATAACTGACTTGAGAAACAAGGCAAAAACGTGCAGGTATGGTGATCTGAGAGATGAGTTGATAAAAGACAAGCTTGTGTGTGGTGTTAATAATGATGCAGTGAGAAAGATTTTGCTTTGAGACAGTTATTTAACTTTAAGCAAAATCACAGAGATTTGTCAAATATATGAGCTTATAGAAAAGTACACTAATATGCTTACGAATGAGAAGAACATGCTTGCAGCTTCTTGCAGCACGAATGTTGATAGTATGTAGCACAAGGTTAAGAGGTATAGGCCAAAGGGTGTGGCTCCCATAATTTATTTATTCCAGTTTGATGACAGGGGAGGTCCACTGGGCTCGGGGAGCCCATTTTCAGTGAAGGCCCGGGGAGAAAAGCTCCAGGGCAGCTTTAGTAAAACCCAGAGCATACGCAGCAAAACTGAGGGGTGATTTAGCAAAACACATGGTAAGCCTCATAGTCAACTGTTGTAATTGTGGAGGCAGTCATGAACCTAAATGAGAAAAGTGCTTAGCTTTTGGTCAGCAATGCCACAGATGTAAAAAGTGGAATCATTTCAGAAAGCTTTGTGAATCTAAAGAGCCACATTATTTTATTAAGAGAGAGCATTCCAAGAAGCAAGTTAATCAAATAGAAAGCTGCGACCCTACTTTTTATGTTGATGGCATCTCTGTGCTTGAGGAAAAGGTTAATGCAGTAGATTTGCTGGCAAAGAGCAAAGTATTTTGTACTGTACTGATTAATTGAGCTCAACGTTGATACTGGTTCAAAGTGCAATGTTATGTCAGCAGAAATGTTTACTAAGGTAAAAGCAGGTGAAAAACTTTATTTGGCAAAGTGTGCGAAGCTTGTTGCTTATGGTGGTGAGGAGATTCATACTGAAGGCTCAGTAGTGCTGTCATGCTCTTCTACTGGGAACAGCCATGACTTGCAGTTTTACATAGTGAAAAGACACGTGCAGTCATTGTTAGGGCTCAAAGATAGCTTGAAACTGGGACTGACTTCATTTAATAATGAAGTCCACCATGTAAGCATCAACATCGAAGGTTTCACACACAATATTTTTTCTGAAAATGCTGATATTTTCAAAGATGTGCTTGGCAAACTCACAGTTGTGTACTCTATAAAGTTAGACCTCTAGGTAAGCCCAGCTTTCAGACCAAAACAGAAGGTTCCAGCAGCAATGCAGGGCAAAGTAAAAACAGAGCTAGACAGAATGGCACATTTAGGAGTCATTTTTCCACTTATAATCTACCCAGTCATTTCTCTGAATGCGAGTTTAAGTGCTGTTTCAATGAATGCGAGTTTCAAGGGCAGAGATGTTTACGTGGTCATGCAAAGTCAAGCTAAGTATTTTCACTGCGATACTGCATTGTCTGTTTAGCAAATGGTTATCAGCATTTGTGCTCTTTTATTTCAATATCTGTAATCATTGTAGAAGTAAGTAAGAAAGCAATCTGCACACTGACAGGTTTGAACAGTGTTTATGGTAAATGGGGAGAAATAGCTAAGTAATGGAACACTGGAATTGCTGGGTATGTGGCTGCTTTGGGGGGTAGGGGTTTGCCATAGGAGGGGCTGCTCTGGGTGGGACCTTGATGCCGATTGGCAGTAATTGCTTTATACAGACCAATTAAAAGGTGTGTAACAGAGCCAAAGCTGTTCAATGGAGGAATGGAGGAAAGCAGACCAGTGGGTTCATTTAAGGTCAAATGGTGAGCGTTTCACATAGGTCAGGACTTCACTTTTTTTTCCCCAGAAAATAAAAGCTTATTCATGCATTTCAGTTGTTTATGCTGTTCCATATACTATTTAGGTGTTTCAGATATAAAAGTGTTTTATTTGTCTATTAAAAAAAAATTAAAAAATTCATTTACTGCTGGTTCATGTTTTCAAAAACAAAAGTTCTATACAGTTAACTTTAACTTTTTTTTTTCTGGCAGTCCCTGTATTTTAAGCTTCAGCCAGTCAGAGCTACATTTTGACAGAGACTTCAGTTAAGAAAGATTAAACAGAGTTTCCATTTGCAATTTATATATTCCAGGTGCATCCATTTATTTTTCTGCTTAGTACTTTCACTCAGAAATGGAAAGTCAAAGTTCATTTGAACGATCTGTGTACACGGAATTCTTTGACCTAATTATGAATGATGGAAAAACATTGATGTGTAATGTAAGCTATGTCTGCCGACAAAGAAGCTCTACAGAACTGCGGTAAACAGTACGTCAAATTTAAAAAAGCATCTTCAGACATCACATCCTATTGCAATTGGAAAGCTAAAGAGGAATGCAATTGATTCAGGTGCTGACATGTTGGACAAGATATCACTGACACAGCCATCTATTGCAGCAGTCATTGGTTCTAGTCATGTCACACAGTTCAAGGTGGATAGTTTTGATCATTGACTTTGTATTGAATGACTTGCAGTGTTTCAGCGTTGTTTGAACAGCCATCCTTCATCAACCTTGTAACTGGCTTGCAGCCAGGAAAGGTGGTCATAAGCAGGAAAACTCTTGTTGAACGGGTGGGGAAACAGTTCAGTGATATGAAAGAGAATCTGATGGAAACCTTAGCGAGCATTTCAACTGTTTGTACTACAGCTGATATTTGGACCCATCAGAATCGTAGTTTCTTTGGTGTCACCATCCACTAGATTGACTGAGACACACTTCAAAGAAAGTCAGTTTCTTTGTCATGCTGCAGATTACAGGGGAGGCATACATATGACCTCATAGCATCAACTCTTGAGAGCATTCCCATCAAGTACAAGATAGATCGAAAGGTGTGTGCAACAATTACTGACAATGGCAGCAATTTTGTAAAGGATTTCACTGTCTTCTCGGAATGTGAGAGAACTGAAACTACAAGCATTCTGTCCCAAGATGAGAATGATGATGGTGAAGTGATTTACAACAGCATGACAGTTGTGCTGAGTCAGTCAGGAGAAAGTGAGAATGTCTATTCACTGACTCCCCATCTGAGATGTGCAGCAAACACATTGAATCTAGTTGCCGTACTCAGTGCTGTATCTGCTTGCAATGATGCACAGTATAAAAAGATCATGCGAAGCACCATGGCCAAGTGCTATGCTGCTTTGAACAAGGCTAGTCACAGCACCCAAGCTGCTGAGGTGGTTTGAAATAAATGTGATCTGGCATTAATTATTCCCACTGTGACACAATGGAATTCCACTTTCTACATAATGGAGAGAATTCACCGCACTGCAACTTGAGGTGAAGATTGCTGAATGAGATATGTGCACAGATTGGAACTGCTAGCTTCAGGCCTGCAGAAATTACGTTTGTTGCTGAGTTTGTGAAAGCAATGGCTCTGGACATCCTGCAGTCAGAGCTGAAAAGCTTCATGAGAATCCTGAGCCCCACCATTATGTTCCTGAAAAACAAGTTGTCTGAGGTCAGACAGTTTGTGAAGCTTGTTGTGCTGCTAGTTGATGCTCTTCTTAAAGGCACTGAGGCTTGGTTCAATCACCTTCTGGAGCGTGAAGAGCTCATTCTGGCTAGCATAGTGCATCCACATTTCCGTTTCCGATGGATGGACAGTGAAGAGCAGACACTCAGAGGCAAGGCAATGCTCCTTGATGAGATGCAGAAACTGGATGAACCTGCACGTGGGTCATCTGACATTTCTGCATTAAATGCCGAAGACAGCTTCTTCAGTTTCAAAGAGTCAACGCCAGCCAATGTCAGCATATCTTCTCAGATGGACATGTATCTGACTGATCCTTCCAGAAAAATATCTTCTCTCAACAGTTACCCTATAGTCAAGACATTTCTGAACACTAATACAGCTCTGCCATCTAGTGCACCCATTGAACACCTGTTCAGTCTTGGTGGACAAGTGCTGACTGCAAGAAGAAATAGACTCACTGATGAGCACTGAAAAGTTGCTCCTTCTTCGAGTCAACAGAAATGTGTAGTCATTGTCTAGTCATTGTGAATAGTTATATAAAGTGATACTTTGGTTGACTTTGTTGTGTTAACAGTCTTATTAGATCTATATTACATTTTCTGTAAGCATTTTTACGTCCTCAGCATTAGTTTTAGCAGATTAGCCTAATGTACGTTGTTGAAAATTTGATGGGTTGTAACTTGTTATGGGTTTTGTGTTGCTGGCTGTGTGTACTTTGGTTTAAGTATTAAATTGTGACTTTCTGACAATAAAGACTAGTCTGTGGGACTTTGTAAACTGTAAAATGCTATTCATCATTATTGTAACACTGTGTATACAAGTTTAATACACTCGCATTCATGTGCAGTAAGCATGTATTCCTCACACACAAGTACTGTTTGAGTAAATCTGAACATGAGAATTGATAAACTATACTTATGTAAATGTAACTCAACAGTAACTAGTAACGTTAGATAGTAACTAGTAATAGTAATATATATTTTTAGAAAAGTAGCAAGTAATAGTAATATATTACTTTCACTTAAATGTAACTAGTAATAGTAACGTATTACTTTTATAAGTAATGAGCACAATACTGACCCTACATGCCATTTAAATATATTTCAGTCTCTGGCAGGCAAGCTGGACTGCAGATATGAGTTGGTCATACATAAGCCAGTATAAAGGATGCTGAATTACTTGGTAACAATCTGAATGTATGCAGTCAACTAAGATGGTCCTGGTTTCAAAATATCACCCACACAGTAAGTGTAATATGTTTGCTTCGTTACAGTTAATAGTAAAACACTCTGTACACATTATTTCAAGCAGAATTAAAAGGACTTCTTACTCAATGTGTTATTGTTTTGGTACTACAGCTTTACATTTGCAGTATTTTATTCTCACGATGCAAGACTAGCAGAAAATACATTTTACTGTTAAACAAAGATAAAAAGCCACAATGTTCAGGGAATGAAATAAATACAGAGAATAATTTAACAATACTTCATTAACAAACAATGAAGAGCTGCAACCTATTTTTTGGTATGCAATTGTAAATTAATTTACCATTAAATGAAGTGGTGTTTTGGTTGGTCCCTTGGCAGACATTTTCTCCCACAGTCCCCTGCGCACATACCGAACTGTAGTTCCAGCAATCTGAAACTCTCCTGGAAGCTCAATTTTCCAGTCACTGTTGATGGATCTTTTTGAAGCATCCTTTAAAGCTACATATTTAAAGCAGAAAGAGAAGAAGTGGACATCAGCAGATAAAAATTAACTGATTTGAATTTGAAATAATCTGCAAATGAAAACCAAAAGAGACATCCTATCAGGATGGCTTAAATGAAAACTAAAAGTCCACAATGTCTTGTAGGATTGCTTCATAATGACTTTCAGTATTTAAACATAAATCTAATATACCTCATGTGATTTAAGATTAAAAGTAAGGGCTGCACTCATCACTGAAAAAACTAACAACTATGCATTCACCATATCAGCTGATCTATGAAGAGGTCTTCTGCTCTTAGGATTTCCTCTTCTGATATCTGCAGCTTAACATACCTCAGAATTTTCTCTCTCATTCTTTTGCTTAAGCAATATGCTAATTCTGCCAGTTTACACAATGACATTGTGTTCATGCTAGGAGAGTACCAGCCTCTACATCACTCAATATGATCTAGAGCCACTGACTGAGCACATTCTGCATGACAGGGAAAAAATACAACATACAAAAATAAGAAAATGATATACATGCCCAATTTACAGACAATTTATCCAAAGCTGCAGGATGGCAGGAGGTATTGTGTGAATGAAAATCACTCACTGAAGAAAGCCTTCTTGCATAGCAAAAGACACACCGAGAACATACCTGTTATACTTGACTTCAGAGGCCCTAAACTGTGAGTAACTGTTGGGAAGAATGGATGTATTGAAAATAGAAAATCCAGAAAGCCTCAGCTGGAAGAATGCCATGAAGCACTGAAGAACCATAGGAGGCCCAAATGCCACAATTGCAGGGTAAACGGTAATAACTGTGGAAGATGAATGTTGAGGACCAAGTGGCCACAGCATGAGTGTCCACAGTAGAGACATTTTGGAAGGAAGCAGAAGAAGACGTCATGCTCTAGATGCAGTAGCATTTTCCACTGGATGGTTTGCTGCATTATAACATTAATTTGGACTAGATTTTCTTAACAACTACATATCTCCCCCCCCCCCCCCCGTACAAAGCTATGAACATTTGTTTCATCTTTCTATATCCATGCATCTTCTTCAGGTAAATCCAGAGCTTGCACTGTATATCCATCTTAATGAAGCGTTTTCTCTCTCCCGGATTTTACTCCAATAAAGAGGACAGTCAGATGAATGGATTGATTCAAGGACAATTCTAATACCAGTTTCAGGACAAAATAGCTGGCTCATCCAAAAGGACACCAGGTCACTTGAAAGACCATATAAGGTTTCTTTACAGACAGAAGTCTCCAGCTTGAAGATCTTGTGAGTAGTGTTGATGGCCACTAAGAATACCCCAAGTCAGTAACACTTCCAGGAAGTCTGTTGACAAGGCCATCAGGAGGCAGTCTCTCCACTAGGTGAACAAATTAAGGTTTTTCTCCTGCATGGCCTCTGCTAAACAGTTACAGCCTTGATAACACACAAAGCATGGACAACAGACCAAAAGGCAACCCTATACTGAAAGTGATGCCTATTAGGACCAAACTGTATGGACCACAGACAAGGATTTACCAGAAGGTAACCATTATTTCCAGCAACATCATCTGCGGACCCTGTGAAAGCAAGAGCATAAACCAGATGTAACTGTTTTGTAGTCCCTGAAGTCCAAATGAAACAAGGCTCCCATCCCCTATGGAAAAGGTGAAACATGAAATTAGAGTCTTTTGCCCTTCGCTAGAGAGAAACATGCTCAACAGTTATTCTCTAGAGTAGAATTTGGGCCTATTCCAGAAGCTCTGCAAAGAAAGCTTGATCTCTAAATAGAGCTCTTTCTGGTGGAGGAACTAAAACTGTAAGATGAGCTGTCTGTGTTCATGTCTAGAAAGCATTACACTTTAATGATGTAATTCTAAGCTGAAGCAAACTAGAAAAAAATGCCCACATGAGAGATCCTCTGCAACAGTAAGGATGATGACTACTAAGTGAGCAAAGATGCCTTATAGGGATACTTGGCTAGCACAAGTATAGTACACAGGACTGCCTGCCTTGTTGTGGCCTTCCTAATCCTAGGAGGAGCATAGTTTTCCTGGAAATGTGAAGTAGCCTAGAAGGGATAGGGTATCAGACAGACTCTCCACTTTGTTCAGATCACTGCAAAGTAGAGATGGATGATGATGCGGGGGGGGGGATTCAAGAAATTAGGAGAGAGAGTGGGATTTTGGATGCAGATCCCTAAGGAGAATAACAACCATACAGAATATTATATTCATAAAGAGGCAGAAGGTATTATAGGTTCATTGGTAAGTAGTAGGCTAGTTGCCCTTGTGGGCCAGTTTAATTCTAGCCAATTTCTTTTTGTGCTCAAAATAACCTATCCTATTTGGTTATAGATTGTCCTTACCCATACCATAGTCCATAATTATATATAGATTCTTCCAGGGATATTGTCAGGATCCATCTATGCAATATTTCACTCAGTGATGCATACACAACCTGTTAATTGCAAACTCAAAATCTGTGTTATATACACCAATCTATGCTTGTTTCTTTCATAGTACCACTTGTATATGTATTTTTTTTTCATTACAACTACTATGTATTGTTTTTGATATCATGTTTTTATTGTATTCACTATAAATATATGTATTGGAGCTTTTCTCCTCAGGTCTCCACTGAAAATGGGCTTCTGGCTCAGTTGGACTAACTCAGTTATGTCAAATAAATAAATAAATAAATAAATATTTTTTAGCTTTTGTTAGCATTTTTAGGGTCTACTGTGTTAGCTGGAGGTGGGCCAGCTTCAGGTATATCTTGAGGATCAGAAAGAGCGGAGAGAGGGATAAAGCTGGTGCAGATTTAGTGCCAGTAGGTTCATTATATCTTCAGTCTCAGTCTGGGTAACATTGTTCACAATCAGCTCAGCACATTGCTGTGTCGTGCTTTTGAGATTACGAACATAACTAAAAAATGCCTTATGATTGTCTTTCGGCTTGGGTAGTTATTTTAGCCTTAAACCTGGCTTCGGTGGATTATATTACGGTGCTAAGTTGTTTGTTTATTTCAGTGACAAGATCTCTAACATTCTTGGAGTTACCTTTCTTACTTTTGGTCAAAATTCTTTTCCTTTTATTATAAAGCCTGTTGTCATTATAGGTTCATAGGATGCTGCTAGACTGTTGACTCAAGGGTCTTTACAAGCCTAGTCATTAAATCCCTATGTAATACTGGATGAGAGATGTCGTCTATGCCCAAGGTTTTTCTAGCAAGGACTATAATTTCCAGGAGACAAGCCGGGGAAATCCCCATCAGAAATTTACGGTTTTCCATCCAGTCATCCATGACCTCCCCTTGGCAAAACTGAACTGGGACAGATTCAGGGTTTGGAGGTCACCTATATCCTTATTTATGAGGTCCATGATGATTCGTTCCATTGCCTTACAGATGAGGCTGGTTAGACTTATGGGTCTACAGTTACCCAGGTCTGTTGCTGAGCCGCCTTTGTGGAGGGGATAAGAGTCGCTGTTTTCCATTCAATGGAGATAAAGCCAGTATTCAGGCTGTGGTTGAATAGAGTGCCTAATGGAGTAGCTAGTTCTTGTTTTAGAACACTAAGAATGCAGCCTGCAATGCCATCTGGTCCCATGGAGGCTGTGTTCTTAGTCTTGGAGACAGCCTTGATGATTTGATCTTTAGAGATGCAGGGAAGAGAAGATGATGAAGACATGGTTTGTGGTATGCTTGACAGGGAGGGGGTTACAGGAGGTGCAATTTTCACCAAACATGTCTGCTAGCAGGTTTGCAATTTCTGCATGGTCAGTGTGCGTGATGCCATCCACAATTAGTTCAGCACACTTCTGAGTCCTACGTTTTAGGTTGCTGAAGTAGCTGAAGAAGGCCTTATGGTTATCCTTGGCTCTGGTTGCAAAATTCTTCTCATAGTTGCTCTTTGAACATTTTATGAGTTGTCTCATTTGCTTGTTTAGGTTGCGGAAGTTGCTCTCTCAGTTCTGGGATCTCACTTTTTTGTTTTTAGACAGCAGCTTCTTCCACTTATTGTATAAAGTATTAATGCCAGACATCCACCAGGATGGTTTGTTTTTTTCTTGAGGATCTTACTTTAATCCTATTCGGCAGAGTTGTGTCTATACATTTGTGTAGATGTTTATACAGGGCATCACTGTATACCGTAGTATAGCCATCAATGCCATCTATGGAAACTGGAGCTTGGAAGTCAATTATACCTTCCCCTAGGAGTTTTTTAGCCTGGCTTCTCCTTTGGGGAGTGCTGGTGCGATTGCTACTTCAAAAATGACTGATTTATGGTCAGATTTATCCGGGGCGGGGGCCTACACTTGAGGCATTGCATCGGTCACTCATATTGGTGAGGACCAGGTCTAGAATATTACAGCCCCTTTTGGGGTGGTGCTCTATTTGTTCCAGGGCATTTGAGTTAACAAAGTTCAGGAACTATCGTGGGAGTGGGTTTGGGCTCGTATAAGTTTCCCAATTAATGGAAAGATAGTTGAAGTCACCCATGACTAAGGGTGTTAGGTTGTACCTTAATTGTCCCAAGTAGGTCTAAATAAGCTGTGTGGGCATTTTGCTTCATGGAAGGGGACCTGTAACTGATGATGACCTGAAGGGGGTCTTACCCACGGTAATTTGGACTTGGAGTAGCTCCACAGAGTTTTCTTGTCTAACCAGTCTAGATGTATAATTGTCTTTAATGCAGATAGATACTCCACCTCCTTTTTTCTCACACCTTCAATTTGCAGTCTGAAAGTGTGGAAGGCATTGTAGCCTAGCAAGGCTGGGGTACTTTCTGTGGCTTTGAGCCAGGTTTCTGTAACTGCGCAGACATTAGCATCTACAAGGAAGAGGAGAGCTTCCAGAGAGTGCAGTTACTGATGTAAACTCCTAGCATTTTGCAGCATGACCATTAGTTACTTTGTGTTTGATATTTTCACATCGGACATTTTATTGTTATGACCTTGCCTATGGGGGAGGCAAGTGCCTTAGCCAGCAACCAAAAGCCTAGAGGTGCCAGGGGAAGACCATCTCTGGCAAAGCATCGAGGTCTATCTACTCAATGTCATCCCAGGCTGACAGGAACTCGATCTCCTTAGAATGACACCAGAAATTAAGCCAATTATTGAAAACAATACTTTTCTGTTTATATTGTATCATCCTAAGTGAGGGTAAAATGCTTCTCAAAACTAGGGACATACCCACCTGGGACACATATTCAGAGAGCTCAATCATATTCCTCTTCATGTAGTCCAGAGAGGTACATCTCAAGTCATTCACGCCAACATGAACTATGATGGAGTCATAACGGTACTTATTGTTGACAGACCTCAGTGCATGTGTGATCTGGTGAATCCTTGCACCATACAGGCAGCTGACCGTAACCTCCTTGTTCAACCTCAAACAACCAAACCAAAAACTACTTCCAGAGGAAGCCTTAATAGGCAAAAATAGTAAAATGAAAAAATGGCTTCCACCACAACGAAAAGTTCACTGAGAAATTCTGTTAAAATGTAGGCTTTAATAAAACGAAGAAATAAAAAGCACAAATCGTGCTATTCAGGTTGCAGGTCAAACAGGATAAGCGCTTTCAGTTAAAAAACCTTCTTCAGATCCTAGTGTGTAGACCTGACTTACTGCTGTTAAATAAAGATCCTTAATTGCTCAACCAATCACATACAGCAATCAGATGCACGCCTTCCTTAAGCCTCCATTTCATTTCTTAATTAGGCTTCTCTCTTTCAAAATAGGTTTAATAGGAACTACTCTGTTGAGCCCCGGAAATAAATTAGCTCTGAGGTTCATGATCCATTTGCTTTCTTCCTTTTCAGTTTTGTTGACAATGTCTCCTCCACGGAGGTTAGCAGTCACATTTGAGATAACCATAAAGCTAAATGAATGCCCTGGATTTTCATGCACATGTCCATATAGGGCATTGGTTACCACTTTATTCTTGATGTCTAACAGATGGCGAAGTATCCATTCCTTAAACTTTCTATTGGTCTTTCCTACATAATAGGCTTGGCACAAATTACAAGTGCCAACGTATATAACATTCTTGGTGTTGCAGTTAGCAAAACCAGAGTACTTATAGCATTTGTTAGTTACCGGATGAACAAAACTGTTGGAACATTTAATGTGGCTGCAAGCTTTGCAAAAGCCACATTTCCAAGTTCCTAACCTATTTCTTCCTTCCGTACTCTGCTTGTTAGGTATTCCATCATAGTTGCACAATAAATCCTTTAAGTTCTTCTTGTTTTTATAACCAAACTTAGGTGTTTCCCTACAATTCTCTTAATTTTATTGTCAGCAGTTAAGACTGGCCAAAATTTCTTGATGGTTTCACGGACATCAAAGGAGTCAGTGCTGTAGGCCATCATGCATCTGAGACTGTTGCTGTTCCCACCTTTCTTCACATCACTCTGCTTCCGTTTCGAGTAGTACGGTTGCCCTTTGTTGTATCGAATGGACATTACTTTGCCTTTACTCATGACTAATTGTTTTTCATTATAGCCTCTTGAAGCAAAATTCTGTAATAGTTTGTCTTGTTCCTGCAGAAAATCATCATCATCAGTACAGAGCTTGGATATCCTGGTCACTTGATTTTCAACAATATTCTGAAAAACATGTCTCGGGTGCATGCTATTGTAGTATAGCATATGGTTCCTCCAGTTTGGTTTCCTGAATATACTGGTGTCGATTCCTTTGCTTTTATTCATTGAAATTCTCACGTCTAAGAACTCAATCTCATTTGCTGATGTTTTCACTTCGAACCTTAGAAAGCTAGTCGTACTTGTTAAATATTTGACAAAATAATTTAGGCGTTGCATACTGCCCTTCCATAGGAATATATCATCATCCACAAATCTATTGTAAAAGATGATGCATTCCTTCCATTCATTTTTCGTATCCATTTCCCATTGCCTTTCCCATTCAGCTAGGACTATATTGGCATAGCTGTTTGCACAGGGGGTGCCCATGGCTACCCCCCATTTCTGCCAATAGCAGCTCTCACCATAGAGGAACACATTGCTCTCCAGGACCAATTCCAGGAAGCTGCATACTAGGTTCACATCCATGTTTACTTCAAAATGAGAGGCAAAGTCCCTTACTGCTTCTATTCCTATATTGTTGGGTATGCAAGTGAATAAATTGTTGACGTCCATCGTCGCCAAAATGAGGTTGTCTATGGAGCTTTCTTGCTCCATTCTTTCATTCTCTCAAGTGACCAGGATATCCAAGCTCTGTACTGACGATGATGATTTTCTGCAGGAACAAGACAAACTATTACAGAATTTTGCTTCAAGAGGCTATAATGAAAAACAATCAGTCATGAGTAAAGGCAAAGTAATGTCCATTCGATACAACAAAGGGCAACCATACTACTCGAAACGGAAGCAGAGTGATGTAAAGAAAGGTGGGAACAGCAACAGTCTCAGATGCATGATGACCTACAGCACTGACTCCTTTGATGTCCGTGAAACCATCAAGAAATTTTGGCCAGTCTTAACTGCTGACAATAAAATTAAGAGAATTGTAGGGGAAACACCTAAGTTTGGTTATAAAAACAAGAAGAACTTAAAGGATTTATTGTGCAACTATGATGGAATACCTAACAAGCAGAGTACAGAAGGAAGAAATAGGGTAGGAACTTGGAAATGTAGCTTTTGCAAAGCTTGCAGCCACATTAAATGTTCCAACAGTTTTGTTCATCCGGTAACTAACAAATGCTATAAGTACTCTGGTTTTGCTAACTGCAACACCAAGAATGTTATATACGTTGGCACTTGTAATTTGTGCCAAGCCTATTATGTAGGAAAGACCAATAGAAAGTTTAAGGAACGGATACTTCGCCATCTGTTAGACATCAAGAATAAAGTGGTAACCAATGCCCTATATGGACATGTGTATGAAAATCCAGGGCATTCATTTAGCTTTATGGTTATCTCAAATGTGACTACTAACCTTCGTGGAGGAGACATTGTCAACAAAACTGAAAAGGAAGAAAGCAAATGGATCATGAACCTCAGAGCTAATTTATTTCCGGGGCTCAACAGAGTAGTTCCTATTAAACCTATTTTGAAAGAGAGAAGCCTAATTAAGAAATGAAATGGAGGCTTAAGGAAGGCGTGCATCTGATTCCTGTATGTGATTGGTTGAGCAATTAAGGATCTTTATTTAACAGCAGTTAGTCAGGTCTACACACTAGGATCTGAAGAAGGTTTTTTAACTGAAAGCGCTTATCCTGTTTGACCTGCAACTTGAACAGCACACTTTGTGCTTTTTATTTCTTCGTTTTATTAAAGCCTACATTTTAACAGAATTTCTCAGTGAACTTTTCGTTGTGGTGGAAGCCTTTTTTTCATTTTACTACTATCCTTGTTCAACCTGGCGAGTAGTGCATCTATATGTCTCACTATAGAGTTGCCTATAACTAAAACATTTACAATAGCTGTGCATTGCCTTAAGGGCTTATTTGGTGAGACACAGCTGCTGGAGTTTTTATGAGTATTGGGTGGTTTGGGTGTTGTATTAGGTGTAGTATGTTTGTGTTTTGGAGGTCTCTGGTGTTTAGGTAGGTTTCTGGAGAGTACGTCTGCATACGAAGTTTTATGTTTTGGATGCATATTATGAATAGGAGTCATATATGTACTATATATGTAAAACATGTGTTTCGGGAGTGTAATGAGTTGGTAGACTTCAAAAAATTCCTGCAGAGTAGTCTGACTGAAATATTTGGTGAGCTGACAACCTGTTTAGTGGTGATTGTCTGGGTGTGAGAGAGCAGTGATTCCAGATTCATAGTGTAGGAGCATCGCTCACAAATTGTACCTGAATGATTTAGGAGTAAGGGTTGTCAGTGTACATGAGGCAGTTGCTACACTGTCTCAAGTAAACCATATCCACCAGGCTGGCAGGAGAAACAGAGGGAAACTGACAGTCAATAATGTAAGGTTTGAACCTGGTATCTCAGCATATAAGGAGAAAAAGATGGGGGTATCAGGCACGGAGCTATTTTAGGGTGACTAACCTATGGGGTGTACAGTTGGAGGGCTAAAAAATAGGGGCTCTATAGGGTTTGATGTTGATAGGTAAGAGGTAAAATCTCTGCTGGATGGTTCAATGAACAGCTGAGAGCTATTAAAGAACTGCTCTGGTAGATAGCAGCCGCTTCTAAGGGAAAATACTTCTATTGGCGCTTTTGCATCTATAACCACCAACAGTTATCTCCTTTGCGTGGTGGTGCATTATGCGCAAGCAAGAGCAAAGCAGCCAGTTCAAAGAAACCAATGAAAAAGATGAGCCCTGCACCAATGAAACAGCAGCTGCATCTGTTCAGCTGTTTACATGCTAGTATAGTGTGGTGGTGCACATTTCTGTGTTTTCAATGGAATTATTCTAAGAACTAAACCAACACAGGGATAGAGAAAGGAGATTTTGCTGCAAGGGATGACTGCAATTAGGGGTACAGAGAATAGACAAGAGGAGGCTGGAATTTATTGGAGAAAACTAGCAAAGGAACCAAAGTATTGGGAGCAAATATCTTGAGAGGGAAAGGTAACAGAATGGGAAGAAGCCAAGAAGACACTTGGACTCCATATAAGAGACTGCCTTCCCTATCGGGGTTGATATCTTAGTGTAAGCAAAGAGAAATGGATAGGGGAATCCTAAATGAAAGACCTGCTCTGGTAGGGTTTTAAACTGAATCTAGATTAGAAGCTGCTGTTAAAAAAGGGATATATAAAATACTGGACAATAATTATAGGAATCAATCAGAAGAGGTTAGAAAAGGTTTGGAAGAGAGACTAGATAAGCAATTCACAAGGAAACAAAGGAAGGACATATGTATGGCTCCCAATATGCAAAAAAGTCTAGACGATTTAGCATTTTTGCTTGGAATTGTTGCATAGGTATTTTTATGTCCCAAGCACACTCCAAATAATTCTTCCTCAGGTAGATGGCAAATGTTGGAGGTGTGATGTGGGAAGAAAGAGGTAACTGGGAACGTACGTTTTGGGAGTGTAATGAGTTGGCAGACTTCAAAAAATCCCTACAGACTACTCTGTCAGAAATATTGGGTGAGCAATTAGGTGTAACTAAGGAAATTATTTTTTGAGCTGGAATACAGAATCTGAATTATTTAGACATAGTAAAGCCCTTTTAAGTTTAATTACTAGAAAATGGAAATCAAGGTCTAAATCAACTGTATTTGAAGTACTGAATATTGTAACACAGAAAAAAAGAGCTGGAAGTGGGATGTTTAGAAAAGGGAAGGAGCAGATTACAAAGAAACAATAGATTACATATAGAATAATGTTTTGGAGGAGGAGTGAGGTTTAAGGGAAGGTAAGAAGAGAGCAATATACTTAATGCTGAACTATTTACAGATGTATAAAAGAATATAGATTTGATGCATACGGTTTGTAACTGGGAATATGTTAATACAGTTTGCTGTCTTTTACATAAATATATGTTTGCCTGCGTCTTAAGTGATAATTCAATAAAAGTGTTAAAAGAAGAAGGCATCACGCAGAAAGAGGCATCCAGAACATCCTGCTGATTCTCATCTTTAAGGGATGAGATCCTGAGCTAAACCATCTGGCACAGGTACATATTTGAACCTGCTGCCCTTGCCATAACATTAGCACAGTCACAATTACAATAGGCTACACACACGTCTCCTGTAGAAGCTGAAATTATGGTTTTATCCAGACCTTTCTTTATGACAAATTCAGACAGGTCTGTCTGCTTCCTCAATGCTAGAACCATTAACCAGGAATGAAACTTGTACTGGTGAGACAAAGAACTGAGGGTCCTAAGCCTCTCTGTGTACAACAGAAAACTCTCTTCCTAGTCCTGTCCAAAGCTTTAAACTAATTATTAGGCAGGAAGATGGAAAGATGCTGTAGTCTCCAGGACCTATTGTGAACAGAAGAGATCATGGAATAATGTGCCTTAGGATTCAGGGTTAGGATGTCACTCTACTCTGTTAGGGGTTTTAGAAGACACACACCTTCTTGTGAGTAAAGGAAGTAGAATCCAGATGCTTCCATAATGCACAGATGACAGCCATTAATGCAGGCAAGTTACAGTCTAGCCCAGAGTGAACTTTATGGGTTTAAGTATCTCCCCAAAGGGGTCATCCAAGGGGAGCTTAGAGAGGGAAGGCCTCATTATTATCCTCCATCTCAAAGACAAGGACGAGTGAGTCCTTACGGTCTCCTTCCTAGGAAATTGAGTGGTGACCCTCCACTGAGCATAGCTCTGGAGGGGAGATGGCCTGATAGCACTCAACACAAATGGCAATAAGTCTAGGATACATGAGTGCCATGGGTCAGGCACAGGGGCTGAGAAGGAAGCACATGTCAGAGGCTATATTTGGTCATCAGAGATACTGCACTAGCATCAGTTTATACTGTCTAAGGGTACACTTTCAAACCTATGAGGACAGCTTTCTCAAGATCTAAAATAACTTGCATAACACCTGAGCTGATTCTGTGGACTCAGCTCAAGCAGGAAGACATGGGAGAGCCTTCTGTATGCTAGGCAGTGAGTCCTGCATAACTCATAGAGACCCTGTATGAGAAAATTCTTTGGACCCGAGTATGAACATTGAGCCTGCTTTTGGTGATTGAGTCACCATGCCACATGGAAACCCAGGGGCAGGTATTCTTTGAACACTTTATTTTTATTATTTGTTAACATTCTTATTAACATATTTATTTTAGATTTATTGACTGTATAAGAATGTTGGTTCGCAGATCCTTTTCAGTTGTGACTCAGGCCAGAAGGCAAACACAACTATATAATCAGTATAACATGAAATATTACATTATATCCATGTACAAAATTCATACTTGTATATAAATAATACTTCACATTTTATATACATAAAAATATAGAATATACAGTATATGCATTAAAAGGCTTATATACTACTTTTGTATTAGAAATAATAGCCAAGGTTGCAAGAAAATAAACTGAAGTGAATTGCTGCAAATGGAATCTGCAATAATAATGTAATTACACATTTGAGTCTGTAGTTCATACCATCTGTAAGCAAGGCAAATTTAGTTGAAGTATACTGGTACCAGTGATGTTGGCATAGTTCCAGATAAGCTGTGCACAGGGATAGACCCAAAATATATGTAAGGTATTAGCCTACATGCCTATGATTACCTTACTGGTAGCTATAATACAATATCCAAGTAATCTCTGTGGTATCCCAGAAGTCTCAAACAACACACTAAACAAGTATAGTGGGTCCAAAAACAAAACAGTATAAGAAACTTCTCTGTGTGGAAGATTTTCAATCTATATATATATAGATATATATATATATATATATATATATATATATATATATATATATATATATATATATAATATGGATTCACTTTATATCCTCGAAATACTGAAATATCGAAATTCAGTATTTCGAAGCTATAAAGTCAAATTTTTGAAGCCACGAAAACTCAGAATCGTGAAAGTGAAAACTCGCACACCGGTGGTTTCGAATTTCTTGCTTCTATTTCAGACACACAGACCATCCTCCCAACACACAAACACAAGCTCTCTACTACAAAAAAGCAGAGGGGCAAGCCATCCACACTACCCCTACTTAAATATTATCACTCCGAGGTTGCACTACACACAAACACACACAAAACACCACCACATAAGCTACAGTCTCCTCACACACGCACATCACAGCAACAAAACACACTAACACACACCACAGCCCCTACCCAAAACCCTTAACACACACTTACCTGAATCCATGACCACAGCGAAACCTCAGAAGCGTGAAATTCAAAACCGCCGGTATTCGAGGTTTTGAATTTCGCGCTTCTGAGCTTTTGCTGTTCTCAGGATTCCACTTTATGGGGTCAAAATACTGAATTTCGATATTTCAGTATTTTGAGCTTCTAAAGTGAATCCATATATTTTATATATATATATATATATATATATATATATATATATATATATATATATACACACACACATATATATATATATATATATATATATATATATATATATATATATATATATGTATATAGTTAATCCCTGTATATTAATCAGATCAGATAATGGTAGTAGAGGTAGCCAACTTAAACTCGTCTTAAGTCTAGAAATAATAAAAAAAATATATAATTTGAAATATTATACAGAATTACTAAGTATTCAAAAGTAATCCAAGCAGGGTAGGCAGTCTGTTTCCAGTTGAAAATCCTTTATTAATTACACAGACAAGTGAGCCAAGTAAATAAAAAATAACAGAGCAATAGTTTCCTCACAAGCTTTCTAACTATATATATACTTTTTGTCTGGCAAGGGAGTGGTTTATTGTGCTGTAAAACAAAATGTTATTGGTATACATGTTAAATTCACATCCCTTCCCCATCAGTGTGACATTCGAGATGGTCCTGCCCTACTTAGTAGCTGCCATAATAATAAAACCCTTATGTACTTTAAATAAAATTAATAATGATATGGCACCTCTTATTTAACCAGATTATTAAGTCTGTGATTTTATCCAAGACAATATACTACATGGCTGGAAATATATAAACCTTGGACCATTTGACAATCTAAAAATATATATGAATATATACACTTTGCATGCAAAAAATCCACTGTAAAAATCATATTCTATTTCCATAACCTATTGTTAACAAAGATCGCTTTCATCCTTCTAGACTTCTTCAGGTCTGTGTACAAGAACCCTAAAAACTCATCATCTTCTTTTGGCTGTTCCCATTAGGGGTCACCACAGCGGATCACCTGTTTCCATTTCTTCCTGTCCTCTGCATCTTGCTCTGTCACACCAACCACCTGCATGTCCTCTCTCACCACATCCATAAACCTTATCTTGGGCCTTCCTCTTTTCCTGTTACCTGGTAGCTTCAATCTTAGAATCTTTTCCCCAATATACTCAGCATCCAAACCAATGTAATCTTGCCTCTCTGGCTTTGTCTCCAAACCTTCCAACCTGGGCTGACCCTCTAATATACTTATTCCTAATCCTGTCCACCCTTGTCACACCCAGTACAAATCTTAACATCTTTAACTCTGCCACATCCAGCTCAAACTCCTGCCTTTTTGTCAATGCCACTGTCTCCAACCCATAGAACATAGCTGGTCTCACTACCCTCTTGTAGACCTTCCCTTTCACTCTTACAGGTACTCGTCTGTCACAAATCACTCCTGACACTCTTCTCCACCCACTCCATCCTGCCTGTACTCTCTTCTTCACCTCTCTTCCATACTCACCATTACTCTGAACTATTGACCCCAAATATTTAAACTCATCCACTTTCACCACCTCTACTCCTTGCATCCTCACCATTCCTCTATCCTCCCTCTCATTCACACACATATATTCTGTCTTAGTCCTGCTGACCTTCATTCCTCTTCTCTCTAGAGCATATCTCCATCTCTCCAGGTTGTCCTCCACCTGTTCCCTACTCTCACTACAGATCACAATGTCATCTGCAAACATTATAGTCCACGGGGACTCCTGTCTGATCTCGTTTGTCAACCTGTCCATCACCATTGCAAATAAGAAAGGGCTCAGAGCTGATCCTTGATGCAACCCCACCTCCACCTTAAACGCATCCGTCACTCCCACCGCAGACCTCACCGCTGTCACACTACCCTCATACATATCCTGTACCACTCTTACATACTTCTCTGATACTCCTGACTTCCTCATACAATGCCACAACTCCTCTCTAGGCACCTTGTCATATGCTTTCTCTAAGTCTACAAAAACACAATGCAACTCCTTCTGACATTCTCTGTACTTCTCCATCAACGCTCTTAGAGCAAACATCACATCTGTAGTGCTCTTTCCCGGCATGAAACCATACTGCTGATCACTAATCATCACGGCCCTTCTTAAGCTAGCTTCCACTACTCTTTCCCATAACTTCATGCTGTGACTGATCAGTTTAATCCCTCTGTAGTTACTACAGCTCTGCACATCACCCTTATTCTTAAAAATCTGTACCAAAACACTTTTTTTCCATTCCTCAGTCATCCTCTCACTTCCAAGATTTCATTAAACAATCTGGTTTAAAACTCCACTGCCATTTCACCTAAACACCTCCATGCTTCCACAGGTATGTCATCTGGGCCAACAGCCTTTCCATTCTTCATTCTCTTCATAGCTATCCTTACTTCCTCCTTGCTAATCCATTCATGATTCACTATCACTACGTCATCCAACCTTCTCTCCCTCTCATTCACTTCATTCATCAACCCCTTAAAGTACAAGAACCCTAAAAATTATCGACAAAAATATAATAGTGTAATTAGTTAGTATTGTTATTACACATCATTTTGAATAAAGTGGAAAAAAGAACAAGAAAAAGAAAAAATGTACAATGATGGAAACAAAATATACACAAGTTAAAACTGATTTAATATGGTATTTAAAACCAGCTGGTAGAATAAAATAAAATAACAGAAGACCATATTGTCCATCCACTAGTATGACACTATAGTAGTCGTCTGTCCAGTATCCATGGATTTATATATCTTTGCACTGGACTCCAGTTTCCATGTCATTCAACACTGCTCTAGCTGTGGCATGTACTTTCCTATTTTGCCCACACCTCTATAGTGCTGACTCTGTTACACATTTGCGTGTAGTCTCTAAAAATACATTTCTTTCATCAAAATTTCTGTCACAGCCCTAATGAAGAATCAGAAAAAAAATACCCTCTGTACAGAATTCTGTACTACACAGTTTACTGCACCACCATTTTCCACTTCTTCCGTTATCATGCTAGTTATGTGTGTCCACTAACCACTTTTCACAACACCTCACAAATTGTTTGCTAGATTATTAGCAATCCTTTTGGGTGAATGTAAACATTTTTCCACAACAGTCATCTGAGCTCTTATAGGATTAAGAATGACCACCACAAAATAAAATGGGTACTACTTAGACTCTTGCAGGTCTTATTAGGTAGCTTTGTAAGTATCCTCTGCCTTACATGGCTGAACACCTCCTTGCATGCATCTGTTGTCAGGCTTACCCTGGCACCTGACTACCACCATCCACCTCCAATCCTTAATTACTTAACTTTTGATCAAACTGACTGAACTGAATGATATACAAAGTCAACCCCCTTTGTCTCCTGCTGCTCTGTCAGCACCCTAATGAGAATCACAACAGTCCTACTTTCTTTTTATCGTTAGACCTTTAGCTTCCTTGTGTGTCATCCCATGTGTAAACGTGCTTATGTTAGTTCAGCCTTGAATATTACATCTGATCCCTAATCCTTGTCTAGATCATGGAATATACATAGTAGGACTTCCAACTGTAATGTTAAAGTCATATGTTTGAACCCTGACAAGGAAGTGGGAGGAACATTTGGAAGACATACTTTAGTGTCCCCTTCCTTACTCTTATTGTATGAACATTCGTATGTGTCTCAATCTGCTCACTAACCCACATACTCAGGAGAACATTCGTATGTGCCCCAGTGTGCTCACGTACCCACATTCTCAGGAGAACATTCATATGTGCTAATCTACTCATTCACTTACATATTCAGGAGAACATTTGTATGTATCCCAATGTGCTCACTCACCCACACCCACATACTCTGGAGAACATTCTTATGTGTCCCAATATGATCACTCACCCACATACTCAAGAGAACATTCTTATGTGTCCCAATGTGCTCACTCACCCACACCCTCATACTCTGGAGAACATTCTTATGTGCCCCAGTATGATCACTCACCCACATACTCAGGAGAAAAGTGGTATGTGTCCCAATGTGCTCACTCACCCACACCCACATACTCTGGAGAACATTCATATGTGTCCTAATATGATCACTCACCCACATACTAAGGAGAACAGATGTGTGTGTCCCAATGTGCTCACTCACCTACATACTCAGGATAACATTCGTATGTGTCCCAATGTGCTCACTCACCCACATACTCAGGAGAACAGTGGTGTGTGTCCCAATGTGCACACTCACCCACATACTCTGGAGAACATTTATATATGTCCCAATATGATCACTCACCCACATACTCAGGAGAACAGATGTATGTGTCCCAATGTACTCACTCACCTACATACTAAGGATAACATTCATATGTGCCCCAGTATGCTCAATCACTTACATATTCAGGAGAACATTTGTCTGCATCCCAATGTGCTCACTCACCCACACCTACATACTCTGGAGAACATTTGTATGTGTCCCAATATGATCACTCACCCACATACTCAGGAGAACAGAGGTATGTGTCCCAATGTGCTCACTCACCTACATACTCAGGATAACATTTGTATGTGCCCCAATGTGCTCACTCACCACACACTTAGGATAATATTTGTCACACATCTCTAGTTGTTAAATAAAGATATATGGCTATATCTGTGGAAAGTTCTAAGATGAGCTTACTCCTGAAATGTGTCATGAATGTGTTGCTACCACAGTGTTCTGCACAGTGTCCAGCATTGTGAGGTTTCCCACCTGGACCAGCTTTATCATATTTAATCAATTTCCATTTTCGATTATTACTCCCTATTTTCACATTTTAAAGATACTTTGTCAATCATCTTTGGCCATGCCTGAAATCTCTAACAGCCATCCCTTATAGTTGTGTCCTGTTTTAGCTAATACTTGTATAAGCTTAATCGTTTGCATATAAAGATGATAAGCCATGCACTTGTTATTTCAATGTCTTTTAAACAACATTTATTTATAACAGTCCAGCCCTTTACTGAGTGAATCATGGCTTATATTCCTTTTGGGCATTGTGTTATGGTGGGCTCTAATAGTTTTTATCTTGTTGTTAGTCTACGTTCTTGTAAATGTTTTATAATCCTGCAAAGATTACTGTCCTCTTTCATTCTTTTGTACGTTTTCTAAATAGTTTGCTACATAACTATTCTCTTCTGCTTTTCCTACAATATTATCTGCACTACTTTTCCATTCAATCCCATTCCTTATTTCTTTCACAATGTCTGAAAGAAAACATTTAGCCTATTATCGGTAGTCCATTTCTGGCTGTTATCCAGGAAGTCAGTGCACATATGCTAAACTGTGTTCTGAGTTTAATTCTTGAAACGTAACATGCACTGCCTGCCACAAGTGAGTACATGTTCTTTTAGCAATGTTAGCAACAACCTCAACTTATCTGCCCTCATCAAGGAAATATTAAACCTTTTTGTTTTACTCAAGTACAATACAGCAATTGTGAACAAATAATCTCTTACAAATCTTTCCTCATGTTTCAGTATATTATCTGCAGCTCTCAAGCCAAATAAAAATTCTAATGATAACAACGTTTCCAGTATTGTTTTTGGACTGTGCAGTGATGTAAGTGGTATGCTCAGATAAAACCTAAATATCTGTAAAAAGGCAAATTCTGACATTTCACACTCTATTCAGATGTTATCTACTCTAGTTTACACTGCAGTGGTAAGCATAAATGACTCAGGCTGGCATCATATTATAATACCCACTTAAGATTCAGTGCTTTTCCAAAAGCAGTGCACTAAAAGTTGCTTAATGTTTTGCATATAACATTCTAGAGATTTGGAAAAGTTTTATGGGGAGCATTTCTTCAGTGGTATGTAAGTGGACAGCATTAAAACTTGAGATATAAGGAGTGCTGCATGTGAATCCTGATTTTCTCTTATTTAAGCACTTTCAGAGATTATTCTGTTAATTTATTTGTCTCACTGTATATGATATTAAATATTTTTGCTATCAGAAAAAGGTTTATCTATCTATCTTGTCTGATTGTCCCATCTTAATATTCTCCTATCCTACCATAAAGTCCATTTCTTTAAAAGTTCTCATTAGTCCTGTAGTCCATTATCAATCTGGGTAACCAGTTCCACTTGTCCACTACTTATTGCAGGAAAAACGCTTTGTAATAAACCAAACATTATTGTGATCTCATAAACACAAGTGAGAAGAGTTCACTGAAAAAGTCCACGTTTGCCCATCCTCAGCACATCTCTCTCACTTCTTGATTTTGTAAAATACTCTTCAAGTGCTGTTGTAGTCGCCTGACTCCTATGTGCTGAATTACATGAAAGCAAATAACTAATTATGTTAAAAATATTACTGAACATTGTAAATGCCATTGGCTGATCAAAGTACTAAACTAAATTAAGCGCATTTGTAAAAATGTAACCTACTTTCTTGGGTAGGTGGGAGTGCTTTTATAAAATCACAGTACATTTTAGAAACTGTTATCTTTAAATGGATAGTTGCTAGTTGATTGAGGAAGGTGGTGTTTGATGCCGTTGTTGCTTTTGTTTATCTAAGTACTAATGGTCAGCATAAGGACGGAGCATTGGTCTTCTCACACAGCATCTCTACTGTTACAGCTGTAAAAATTCCCAGCAAAATTAATGTCTTTTCAGGTCTGAAGTTTATGATGATCCACTCACATTTCTTCTACAAAAAGAAAATTTCTGCACATTTTATCACAATCTCTTTTGATATGTTGCCGTGAAAATAAGATACATAGGCAAGTACTAGGCTAGGTGGACTTACAGGCCATTTTAAGCCTTGCCAATTTCCCTTAAAAGGTGAGAAACTATGCACCTTGTCTCTGTGAGGTAAATACCTTTAGTATTATGCAGACCTCAAACCTCAACTGACATCAATGTATATCTTTATGCTCTCTACCCTAATTCAAGGCAACAAATTTCATTTACATCTTCTGTGATTCTGCCTAAACTTTTCTTAATTTGGCAATTTTTTATTCAATGTTAAGTAATTTACATAAGTCAGCTTATGCCAATCAGTGTTGTAAAAATGTTAGTGAACAAAGTGACTTCAACCCAGTATATGTTACACATTTGCTGTTCTTCATCGTAACTTGCTGCTGTTTATTGCTCTATCTGCAAGAGATAGACTCAGTCATGTCTGACTAGAAGTCAGCTGCCATGTACAATTTATTTCTACCAGTGTAACTGTGAATACAATACTGTATAAAGTCTGCAGTAGCCCGACTAAAATAAAAACAACTAATTGCAGTATAAAAAAATCTTGTACTAGCCTCTGCAAAAAAATAAAAAAACTTCTAATAAATTTATAATCTGACTGGATAATAACATGAAACATCAGATATGTAATATTTGGGAACTTTCTAACATCTGAGTATGCTGAACTGTCCACTGTTTGAGAATGGAAATATGTTTTACATGGGGATATATCCAACAACAGTATAACAGCTAATTTTATTAAAATACATAAACAGCCACTGACTGTTCATTACCTATAGAAAAAAATGGTGTCTAAATTATGAAAGAAAGGACAGTATATAGAAGACTATGGAAACACTAATGTGTTTAATAAAACATTTGCTCTTCACAACTGCCGGAAACTAGACAGCAGGCAAATTTATTACATAAAAAGTGGAATTCAGAAAGGTTTACTGTGATGCAGAAACTTTAACACTGAAAATTTCTGCATTGCAATAAGTCTTCCTGATTCACAGACACCTTTCCTGCTTTGGTTTTCTTGTGGCTGTGGCCATAGTACTGATGACTGTTTCACTGGGCAAGCCACATGGAAATGCAGCAGTGTGGAGGAGCAGCTAATTAACCATGTGCACCCCCCCCCCCAAACTGGTGTCAGAGAATCAGTCTGCTCAGCCCTTTTTTCAGAGAGAGGAAAAGCTGTATGCTGTCTTTTGTTGGTATACTCCCATTTCTACCTATGAGACTGGTCGCAGCTCATAGTGCAATTATAGGTAAGTGTATCATAGGTTCATAAGTAGGTAATAGGCTATCTGCCCAAAGGCATTTATAAGCCTAGCCAGAATGTGTTGGCTTTCGCTGCCCCCTTAGATTAGTTCCCTGTGCCTCTGTCCAGCAGAGCCACTGAAGTGATCCCCGAGGTAAACTTTCTGTTTCCCATCCACTCGTCAAGATTTCTTTTGAAGAGTGTTAGCGAGGAGCTCTGCCTAATGTAGATTGGGATCTTGTTCCAAAGCATGGGAAAGTCTCTGGGACAGGAATCTATCCCTCCAGCACATCCTATTTATTGCTGTGGTGAGGTTTAGATCCCTAGAGCATGTGGCTCGCGAGGATAAGGTTTTCTTTAGGTGGAGCATGTCCATCAATTCTGGGTTGGACATGGCCTTGTATGTCCGGCAGAGATCACCTCTGAGTAGGTGGTATGCAACCGAGTACAGCTGTAATTTCTTCAGTCGAGCTGCATAGGGCATCTGTTTGAGGCCAGTGATCCTCTTGGTGAGGTACTTTTGTGGTCTTTCCAGCTGTTGCAGGTGTCTTGTAAGGTACATCCCAAATGGGGTGTTGTACTCTATGATGGGTCTGATGAGTGATGAGTAGAAGGGCACAATGACCTCTTCTGATCTGGATGCGAACCCTTTTGTGATTAGGTGGGCCACATAGAAGGATGTTCTAACCATTTTGGCAATGTGATTATCAAAGGTGAGATTACTATCTACTTGGGTCCCCAGATCCCTTATTACATCTTCTGTATTTAGGGGACTACCACCTATGTGGTAGTTTGTAGGTACTTTGTTTTTTCCAAAGGGGATGACTATGCACTTTTTGGCATTTAGCTTGAAGCCATGATTTTGACACCAGGTATCCATCTCAGTGAGACCCTTTTGGAGGATGTCTGTGTCAGCCGGAGAGTCAATTATAGCCCCTAGTTTGCAGTCGTCTGCGAACTTGGTCAGCCATAGTCTTCCTGTGCTTGCCTGTACCTCTGAGAAGCATATGCCGAACAGGAGGGGTCCTAGGACTGAGCCCTGGGGAACTCCACTTGTAACCAATTTAGAGTTGGACCTAGCTCCCGCAACTCTCACCATGTGGGTTCTGTCCGTGAGCCAGTTGGCAACCCATCTTGCGACGTACTGGTTTATGCTCAGGCTGGTGAGCTTGTCTATAATACCAGAATGGGGAATGGTGTCGAAGGCCTTTGTGAGGTCTAGGCAGGCTGTGTGTACCACCTTTCCCTCATCTATAGCCTTGGTAACTGTCTCAAAGAAGTCCACTAGGTTTAGGAGGCATGATCTGCCCTTAACAAAGCTGAACTGGGTAGGGTCCAGTGTTTGGAGGTTCCCAATGTCTCTGTTAATGAGTTCCATGATGATGCACTCCATAGCCTTGCAGACAAAGCTAGTCAGGCTTATAGGGCGATAGTTCCCGGGGTCTTTTGTGGCTCCACATTTGTGGAGTGGAATAACCACTGCTGTGCACCACTCTATGGGTGCGTAGCCTGTGGAGAGGCTGAGTTTGAACAGTGTGTTTAGGTGAGGGGTTAGTTTGTCTTTGAGCTTGTGTAGAACGCAGCCTGGGACACTGTCCGGTCCCACTGATGCTGTGTTTTTGGCTTTGGAGAGGGCTGTTTTAACCTAAGTGTCTGTGATTTCAGGGACTCCACATTCTTCTGGTATGGTTATGGGCCCTCTTGGGGGTGAGAGGGGAGTGAAGTTTGCGCTGAACCTGTCTGCCAGGATGTTGGCAATATCGGTCGGTTCAGTGTATTTTGTGCCATTCTGCACTAACTCCGAGCAGATCTGAGCATTGCCACTTAGATTCTTGACATAATTAAAGAATGCCTTGTGGTTATCTTTGGAGTCCTTGGCAATTTTTCTTTCAAAGCTCACCTTGGATGATTTTATGAGGGATCATAGTTTCGTGCTGATACTGATTAGGGATGTCTTCCCTTCTTGGGATTTTACTCTTTTCTGTACTAGTTTCCTCCTTCTATTGTATAGCTTGTTTATGACAGGAGTCCACCAGACTGGTTTTCTTTTCTTGGAGGAGTGATTCTTGATTTTTCTTGGGATGGCATGATCCATGCATTCTTGTAGGTGCCTGTAGAATGCATTAGTAAAGAATTTTGCAGCTTGGACAGCGTTATCCTTTAGCATGGGGGCTTTGAAACTTTCCACCTCGGTCTTAAGTAATGTGAAGTTTGCTTTTGAAACGTTTTTCACGGTGGTTTTCTTGTCCAGGGGTGGGGGTGGAATGTGGATATCCAAAGTGATTTGTTTATGGTCAGATCTAACCAGCGAGGGGTTGACCTCTGGTGTGGAACACCGGTCGCCCATGTTGCTGATGACCAGGTTCAATATGTTGTCACCTCTGGTGGGAGTGTTGACCAGCTGAACCAGGGCATTTGAGTTTATAAATTCTAGGAAATGTTGGGCAAGGGAGTTAGTACTTGAGTAGTTCTCCCAGTTAATGTTTGGATAATTGAAATCACCCAATATTAGGGTGTTTGGTAGGACCTTTATGTTTCCCAGTGTTTCCAGGAATGCGGAATGGGGGTCCTGGGACATGGTGGGTGATCTGTAGCAAGCTACAATTTGAATTGCAGTTTTGCCCATTGTTAGTTGCACGTGGATGATCTCTGAAGCATCGTGCTGTGCCACTAACCTGGAGGTGTGGGTATCCTTGATGAATATGGATACACCCCCACCTTTTGTATTTCGGTTTGGGTTCTGTGGCTGAAATGTATGGTACAAGTTGTAGCCTGGTAGTGCTGGGGTGCTCTCTGGAGCCTTAAACCAGGTTTCTGTTACTGCACATCTATCGATTTTCTCCATACTGAGGAGTGCCTTCAAGTGTGTGCATTTTGAGGTTCAGACTTCTGGCATTGAGTAGCACTACCCTCAGTTTTTTGTTACTTGTGCTATTTACGGTGGTAGGTTTGTCTTTTGAGCCTTGCCTAAAAAAGGCACTATGGGGGTGGCAAGAGCCTTGGCCAGTATTCGAGAGCCTAAGGGTGACAAGTGCAAGCTGTCTCTAGCGAAGTAGCGTGGCTTGTCGAGCATGTCATCCCAGCCGGACAAACACTGGATCCCCTTTGAATGACACCAGAAACTTAGCCAATTGTTGAAATTGAGAATTTTTTCTTTATACCGTGGTATCATTCTTGGTGAGGGCAGGATGCTACTCAGGGTCAGGGTCATACCAGCCTGGGCTACGTGATCAGAGAGATCTTCCATGTCTCTTTTCATGTAGTCCAGAGAGGTATGGCTCAGGTCATTCAAACCAACATGGACAATGACAGAGTCATATTTGTACTTGGTCTGTAGTGACCTGAGTGCTTGTGTTATGTGGCGGATCCTGGCGCCCGACAGGCAGCTAACAGTAACCTTCTCCTTATTCAGCCTATCAGAGCTGTGGAGGTATGTCTCGGTGTGTGTGTGTGTGTGTGTGTGTGTGTGTGTGTGTGTGTGTGTGCGTGCCTGTATGTCCATATGTGCGCTTCACCGTAGGGTCAAGAATCTGGCTGAATGGGTGTGTGTATGTATGTCTGGATGGCTTTCTGCAGAAAGTAAATACTGAAAGCTGCAAGCATGTGAATGTGTGTCTGACAGTGTGTGTTTTGGTGCATGTGTGGTTGTGTGAGTGTTTCTGTGACTGACTCTGTACAGATTTGTTTGTAGATACTTAGATGTGTGTGTGTGCTCCTCTGCCACTGTGAGTGTGATGTGTGGGTTGGTAGGAACAACACTACTGTTGTCAGGTCTAACACATGGTAATGAGCTGCTGGTGAGGTGTTCCTTTGTGTGGCTCTGTCTTGCAGATAATCTTTCTATCATGTTAATTGACTACCCCATTTTAGTCAATAAACGTGGGCTGACAAATTCTCTATGAAGTCCCCCCCACTCACACACACACCCACACCCACCAAAAATGCACAAACCTCAAGGTCTGAAAACTGATGCTACAGTATACTCCCTCTTATCTGGTCTCACTGGGACATGACCTTAGGCTAGAAAAAGAAATGGCTGGTTAATCAGAAAAAAAGCAAACAAAATAGAATTAAGTTACAAATCCGCTAGAATAACAGAATTTGTGTTAGTATGCATTTTTTTACTGAATATGAAGTCTAAAACTCAAATATCTGTCATTATTTTGCTCAGAGGAGGCAGAAGTGTTGTTTTTCTCTGTTGTCTTTTGCTGGGGCTATGGCAGAAATGTGATGGCTGGAGGAAGCCTGTTAAAGAGAGGCCAGATAAGAGGGAGTCTACTGTAAATGTTTCAAGTATGTAGCAGTACAGAGTTGCCAGATGCAGTACTCAAAAATGACAGCTTTGAGTTAGTAAACTAAACTGTGGCATCAGAAAATAACCATTAAATAGTGAATCATTGCAAATTACTTGCTATTATACAATGGAAACTCGGCAGCCTAGAAACGTGCACGCTGATTGGCCAATACAACCAGAGTGCACATTGTAAATCCAAGCAAACTTAAGTAAGAAGTCTGGGTGCTAAGGAATCATGCAGCCGCGACTTGAAACAAACGTTTAGTGTCCCTCATATGTCCTCTGAAGAATGTAAATGTTGAAACTCATTTGACTAAAAAAATCCGTATTTCCGCATTTTATTGAAAACCGTAGAACATTACCAGACAGACTTGTATCTTAAAACATAGCCTTAAGTGTATTAGTCACATATTGCTTCTTGTATCAGTTTACCTCAGGAAAGTTTGACAATTAGCCGGACACATCAAATATAAACAGTTTTAAAACTGAAACAAACCTGTTCCTTCTTTACTTTAAGGTCTCGTTGGATGAACTAAGGAACAAACCATTTTACCTCTTGGATTATTGTGATAATATGCAGTACAGATCCAAACCTCTCGCTCTTTTTACACACTTATTTTCACCAAAATAAGACATCACAATGTTTTTTTTTTTTTACATTTTAAGAGTAACAGATATAGCTTTGTCAACATATATTTTCTTAATTGATTGGGCAATATTGCTTCACCATCCTTGAATATTAAACATTTTATGTAACTTATGTTTTTTATATTTGAAAAATACGGCTGTATTTTTAGTGAGGTTGTGTTAGAGAATTCACCCAAGGTGTTTCTTTAGGCTCAATGTCTGGGATGGACCTGTAGAAATTTGGATAAAAATGGTGTTCCTGGGGAGAAAATAAAATTAACAAGGAAATAAAGATACATGAGCAAGGACAAAAGGAAGTGCAGATGTCAGCTTTTAAATCTGCAAATAAAGAAGAGCCGCTATGCATTTTGTTTGAAAATATAATCACAGTAAGTCAGAAAGTGAGCTCCTTGAAACAAACAGTAGGAGACTAGATAACAGAAAAGTACCTTTTTATCTCTGCTACTGTGATCACTTACTGTTACAAGCACATTTCTCGGACATGTTGGATCACAAAACACAGCTTAACTACAAACGTGTTTTTGCCATTCTCTCCTAGAATCTAGAAAGTGCTTCTGTTGGTTGCTCAATACAGCCTAATCATTATCATGCAATGCAAACTCGCAATCGTGCACACTGATTCCCAATCCAAGCAACTGTGTATACACTGTAAATGCAAAGTAACCTAAGTCCAGCCCGTAACATATCATGAACCAACAACATCAAATGAACTAAACCACACAAAAACACCTTAGTAGCAAGCAGAAAACATACAAAAGCATTCTACAACTGAAAACTATATTTTACTGTCTTACTGTCTTTTAAAAATAAAACAAATACTGAACAACACACATACAGTAAACAGCCATTAACTATAAAAGAAACTACAACACGAAGACATGCCAAAAGCTTTAAAACTATATTTACTTATATAATTATTTCCTAGCATCTCTTGAAAAATTAATAACTTGTATTTAAATTAAAAGACAATTGAACAATAAACACGAAGTCAAAGTGTGCACTATTTTTATCTCACAAAAAGTGGAAGAATACAAAGTAAATCAAACAAAAACCTAAATAACAACAGCGCAAACATAACACAACACAAAACTAACACCATTGTATAATAGCAATAACCCACAGCTGGGTATGGGTAATGCTGAATTTACCCATGGTTGGCTTCGCCCTCGTGACCAAACCATGCCAACCGTGGGTAAATCCAGCATTACTCACACCCAGTCGTGGGTTCTTGTTATACTATACAACAGTAAAACTTAAATAAAAAGAATGAAAAAAAGCTTGCACTCAAGCTTTACTATTTTTTTTTCAGTACAGCTTGGAAAAGGAAACAATGGAAAAAGTTTCCAATCCCCAAACTGCAGTAAAATCAGTAATGAGTCAGCAAATCGCACTACAGAAAATAAAGACCTGTGCACTATTAAACAAGAACCTGCCTCTAACCTCTAAGAACTACACAAACAGAAAGCCTATAAAAAAGAGAAAGAGACAGAAAAAAACTCACACTTGATTGTTATTCAATTTGGTGCAGCTTGGGGAAAGATAAAATGGCAGTTTCCAATCCTCAAACTGCACTAATGTGAATAACAAAAAAGCCCCGCCTTTCTGTGAATGAATAATTGAAATACATTCACTAATCGTATTTCTCAACTGTACAGATTTTTGCAGAATGTCCAGATTTTTGCCTCATATTTTTGGTCTTTTTTCATACAATTTTGTTTTTCTTCCCAATCATTGGCAAATCATGGAAGATTTAAGTCAGAAAATAATGACAGACATTTGCATTTCAGACATCATACCCTCAGGAAAATTCATGCTAATGCAAAACTTGTTATTCTATCTACTTTCTAAGTTTGAAAGAGCAATATTTATTAATTAAAAATTGTCCCTATTTTTGAGCCTTTGTCCCCCCATTATTTATGGCTTTTACCAGATTTCTTGGTCTGAGGTTGAGAGGCATGATTCACTCTTTCCATTCTTTCTTTATTATTCATTAATAAAATGCAAACCACAATACAGAATTAAAAGTAAAGCAACAGTATCTTGAAATTAAGGGAAGAAAAAAGAAAGCAATTTATAACTTCAAGCAAAAGTGTAGTAACTATTTTTCAGTGGGTAAAGTAGAAGAATGTATACATAAGCATGCATCTGTGCACAATGATCACAGTCACGTATAAGCATGCATGTGTGCACACCCATCACAGTCACGTGTAAGCATGCATATGTGCACACCCATCAGAGTCACATATAAGTATGCATATGCACTTAAAAACAAGCAAGTAAATAATATTATGCAGAAGTAACAGAAATGTGTAACAGCAATAAACAATGGGTGGGTTTGGGTAATGTTTGGTCTTGGCCATGTGTTTCTCATTGAAAGAACTGTATTTTGAAAATGGTGTCCATTTTTATGTCTTTCTAAAAATATAAACTGCCATTTTTGTTTCGGTAAATCATCAAAGAAATTAATATGTTACACATGAAAGAAAAAGACAAAGTAGTGATTTGACTCAGAACCCAGCCTTGTATAGCCTTCCTTTCATTTCAGACTTCAGTGGTTGGAATATCTTAAGCTGGAGAGTTAAAAGGAATTTGACCACATTTCATCTGTCAATAGCGCACACAGGCTTAAGGCTATGAATCCAGTTTCATCCTATGATCCGAAGTATGATTCCCAAAGTTTCTGCTTGCAAGCTATGTAACTGAGTACTAGACAGCCAATGTTCCCAAATTACTCCTAGAAAAGAATCTCTGGTGCATAGTGAGCTTACTCAGTGAAATAAATGCCATTAGCAAAATATTCCCATCACAAAGTGGAAATTCAAAAAAAAAAAAAAAAAAAATTACTTTCTAAAAACATTTATTAATTAATAAATATATACAAACAGTGACAGATTATGGGAGTGATGGGTCCAGATCTGCTATGTAAGATGGGTCTGTTTATTTGGACTACTGAAAACTAGAAAAAATAGCATAAAAGTTATGGGTATCATGCAGTTAGAAATGTGTTAGTCTGTGCCCACTCTAATAACAACAAAAAAATCTATATTTTTCCATATTATTTCTGTTATTGCAACTGCAAAATTCTTACTTTAAGTTCAGCAGTGACTCCCCCCACAAAATCTGTTTTACTAGCCTGTTCGTATGCAGTACCCACTAGTACCCCAATTCCACATTTGTGTGGTCATCAACAATTCTGTCCTAAATAATATGTTTTCTTTGCCTGTGGTTTTCAGTCTCTTTAGGAAGTCAGACATTTATTTTGCCAGCCTTTTCTTGTCTTGTACATTCACTGACAATTAAACCAATAATAAGCATTTTTTGAGTGTAAATGAAATTATTCTCAGACCTCTCCCCATTCACTAATATCTCCTATGCCAGAGCAGCATAGACCAGCTTAGTTTGGCAGAGCTGCTCCGAGTTTGGCGATCTAGTCAGAGACCTAGAGTGGATCTAATCTAAATCCAAAGCATTTTCTGACAGCAATAAAAAATAAATATTTTTTAAGCTTGCTTTTCACTTGTTGAACTTTATTTTACTGTTTTGCAGTTTCATGTTTTTGCTGTTGTAGCGACTTTGACTGTTTTGTTGTGCACTTCACATCCTAGTACTTTCGCATAGACTAGATTTAGATCTGCTAAATCTAGGCTGTTTGGAAGAAACTGAGCACTAAAACCAGCCATCCTACATCAGGAAGGCCCTCCTGCACCCTTGTCGCAGAAGTGTGCAGCACAGGACACCTCAGAGTTGGGTATTGTTGGAATAGGGCTCAGTTTTGGGCTCTACCATTGGCTAGTTTGCATTAGAACTGTTTTACCTCACTGCTATTTAAGCACAGTGTTTGCAGTTAGCTGTGCACAGTGTAACGTGGCTTGGCATTGCATAGGCATTGTATAAATGCAAACAATTAGTAACTTAAATTTTCCCTTGATATCTGCTACTAAACCATCCTTAGCTCCACAACCCCTCTGTGCACAACACAGCTGTACATTGCTATCCAACAAGCAACTTAGCTGCTCATTCTGAGGAATGGAAGCAGTCTTCCACCCTTAGCCTTCCACAAAATAACCGCCCTTGCTAGTCTCACAAGCAAATCAATTTAGCCCATTCCCCATTAGTCACTACAACATACTTCTGCCCTAATGGATGGACTGTTCCCCACCATTTCTCCAGCCAAACTGATTGACATGGGTATCCTGAGGCAATGCAGAAATTGCCTCATGTAGACTAACAACCACTTGCTCCTAAAGCAGACAATACAATATGTGAGAAATGTAACTATACCATAAAATTATAATTAGTCCTCTCCCAAAACAAAAAACAAGACATACAACAGGTTGGCAGCAAAACACCTTCTCTCCAACACAAGAGAAGGTCAAGACGCATAACACACATATACGGAGGCACTCACTAAGAGCCTATCAAAAGACCAGAGACCTCCCTAGCCCAAACAACATACACATACAGGCACATCAACAGAATCCACTACCACACAACACACATATCAGTGTCTCAACAATTGGGCAAAACATCTCAAAACCAAATGTACTGGTTATAGGCAACTCAATAGCTAGACACACGGATGCCACCTTTAGCTAGTTAAACAAGGAGAAGGTCACAGTCAGCTGCGTATCAGGTGCCAGGATTCATCAAATCACCAATACACTTAAGTCACTCAGCAACAATTACTGTTATAACTCTGTCATAGTCCATGTTGGTGTGAATGACATGAGATGGACCTCTCTGGACTATATGAAGAGAAACATGTCTGAACTCTCAGATTATGTGTCCCAGGCAGGTATGTCCCTAGCCCTAAGCAGCATTCTACCTTCACTTAGGATAATGCCAAAATACAGACAAAAATAAATAATCAATTTCAATAACTGGCTTAGCTTTTGGTTGCACTCCCTGACTCCTCAAGGCTTTTGGATATTGGCAAAGATGCTTGTTTCATCCATAGTGCCTTTTTTTATGCAATGTCCAAACAACAAAATTTCCAATGTAAAGAAAACTGCTAAAAACAAACTCAAGGTCATGTTGCTTAATGCCAGAAGACTAAACAGTAACGTGCACTCCCTGGAAGCATGCCTCACTCAAGATGCTGACATTTGTGCAGTCACAGAGACTTGGTTCAACGCCGCTGAGAGCACCCCGGACATGCAAGGCTACAAGGCCTTTCCCATGTTCAGACCCCAAATCGAGCGTGAAAAAACTAAAGGTGGAGGTGTATCCATCTTCATTAAATGCAAATACACCTTGAGACTGGTTAAACAGTACACTTTCCTTGAACTACTCCAGGTCCAATTAACTATAGGAAAAATACCTTTCCACATCATCACTAGCTACAGGTCCCACACCATGAACCAGGTGAAGCACACCGCTTACCTTGACTTGCTAGAGTCACTCAGCATACAGCCTAACACCTTGGTCACGGGAGATTTCAACTATGAAGAAAAAAGATGAACGTAGCTGCCTAAAAGTCCAACTTTGTAGAAGCAAATAACAGTATATGTAGTCAAAAGGACGTAGTCGGACTACCACGAAAAGATATATAAGTATTTTATTAAAACAGAACAAACGGATGAGCGCTTTCGCGTACACCCCTGGTATGCTTCATCAGATCTAAACTAATTAAGGCATCATATTGCATTTAAATAGTGTAAAAAATGATTACGCAACCATAATCAAACAATTAATCAATTACATTGAGTTTAAGAGATTTCAACTATCCTTCCATCAACTGGGTAGCCTAACAGAGCACAAACTCGAATGTTATGAGTTTGCTGGATTTTGTTAATTCAAATGACTTGGAACAGTTGGTCCACACCCCTACAAGGGGATCAATTTTACTGGACCTAGTGCTCACCAACATGGGAGGTCACCGCACTACCTCCTGTGTATTGCCCTCCCTGGTACAGTCTGACCATAAATCTGTCTTGTTTGAAGTAAAAATCAAATGTGACACATCCTCAGGAGTAAGAAAACTAAAAAATGTTTCCAAAGTCAACTACTGCCTACTAAAAGATGACATAAAAGGTTCAAGGCCCCTGCCAACACAGACAATAATATCCCCTTTGCAGAGAAATACAAATGCATTGACTCAGCTGTACCAACCAGGAACAAAGTTTCCCTGAAAAATAAGCCTCCCTGGTCGACTATAAGGATAAACAAATTATACAACAAAAAAAAGACACTGATCTCTATGAACAGGAGGGAACAAACTCAACAGAGGAAGAATACCCTCCACAGCTTGGACAAGCAACTCAGATATCTTGCTAGATCCTCCATGGCTAACTACAAGTCTAAATTAGCATCCCTAACTAAAGACAACCACAAGGCACTCTTTAGCTATGTCTGAAATCTAAAGGAGAATGCCCAGCTATGTGCCAAACTTATAGTGGATGGGACCCATACACAGAACCTGAGGAAATTGCTAATCTGCAAGCTGGCAGATTTAGCAATAACTTCTCCCCCCAGTCCCCACCTGTCATACCTCAAAGCATTCCCAACATCAGTCCTATACCAAGTATCGCCAAAGAACAGGTCATACAAGCACTCTCCAAGGCTAAAAACACAGCCTCTTTGGGACCAGATAACATCCCAGGCTGCTTACTAAATCTAAAACAAGACCTAGCAGATCCACTTGGAACATTCTATAACCACAGCCTGAGAACAGGCTTTGCCCCGGCAGAGTGGAGAACAGTGACAGTAATCCTCTTATGCAAAAGGGGGTCCATCAACTGACCCTGGGAACTATAGACCCATAAGTCTAACTAGCCTCATCTGCAAGGCCTTGGAAAGAATCATCATGGACCTCAACCACAAGGACACAGATGACCTTAAAATTCTCGACCTGACTTAGTTTGGCTTCATGAAGGGCAGATCTTAGTTATTAAACCTGGTGGACTTCTATGAGAATGTCACTAAAACAATGGATGAGGGCAAAACAGTATATACTGCTTATCTAGATTTGGCCAAGGTCTTTGACACAGTCCCACATTCTGGCATAATAGAGGAACTCTCCCAGCTGGGGATTAGCCCATATATTACTAGATGGGTAGAAAACTGGCTCACTGACAGAACACACACTGTCAAAGTTGGAGAGTCCACCTCCCCCATCAGACCAGTTACCAGTGGGGTACTGAAGGGATCTGTGATTAGCCCCCTACTGTTTGGAATCTATTTCTCCAAAGTCCAGGCTAAGGTGGATGGCATGTGGCTTACCAAGTTTGCAGATGACTGTAAACTGGCTGCAATCATAGATGCCCCAAATTATGTTAACATACGCTGAGGAAGATAAATGACCAGTGCCAAACTCACACGCTAAAACTTACCACAAAAAAAGCCTCATTATCCCCTTTGGCAGAAAAGCAGCCCCTGCAAATTATGACACAGATAGCATCCCTCTAAGCTTAACGCAGGTTGATATCAACTTAAAATTCGATCCCCAAGTGTCCGTGGGGGTAAAAAAAGCATTCTACATTACGAACCTCATACATAAGGATATTGCATCAAAAACCAGGGAGGTTATAGTTCTACTGTACTCGACTCTTATCAGACCATTAATTGAGTACAGTGCTCCCTTCTGTATGTACCTCACCAGACACCTGCAGCAACTGGAAAGACCACAGAAATTTATTACCAAGAGAATCTAAGCCCTCCATAACATGGCATACATGGACCAACTGAGAGTCTTGTCACTGTACTCTGTATCATACAAGCTGCTGACAGGAGACCTATGCCTGACCTACAGAGCAGTCTTGGACCCTGACTTAATGAAATTACTGCATATCCAAAAAATAAATAGGACAAGAATAACTCGCTCCAGGGATCTCAACCTAGCCTTTGACATTAACAGAACTTGCTGGAGAGACAGATATATATCCCAGCGATTGCTACTCCTCTGGAATAAGCACCCATGCCATATGAAGCAGAGCTCCTCAATGGCCCTGTTCAAGTGCAAGTTTGACAACTAGATGGGTGACTGTAAATTCACACCGGGGGTGGCACCTATATCCCTCATGGACAGGGGCAGTTGGTGCTAATCACAGAATCCTTCTTCAAATAATGACAGTCATGATAAATATTGTACTCAGGTTTTTTTTTTTTGCATGGCTAGGCTTGTATTGGCCCTAGGACCATTAGCATCCTGTGAACCTATGAACCATCAAATTATATTTTCAGCCAAAGTACACACATACGTCAGAGATATGAGGTGTTATGTAATGTGTGATCAAAACTGATAGATTCACTTAGAAGACAAGTTTACATTGGTTCTGTTGAATGATGATGCATGTTAAACCTAGTCCAGTTTATGAGATATATCATGGTTTGTTCCAGACGCTTGTGTAAAGTAGAAATTCACATGTTTTTAATATAATCATATTAGCCACATGAGAGTTCTTGAGAGTCACTGTGACTGCTATGTGGTTCAGCTTTGACACTTTTGGTGGACCACAGAAAATAAAGAGGCAGCAGCTGGCAGGAATGACAACTCATCCTTCCATGCAAAATAATAATAATAATAATAATAACAAAACTGAGATCAATACTGCAGAAGAAAGGTAACGCCACAAGATGTGCATCTGTTATAAGAACTTATAAACTTTCTTTTAAATAATTTACAACTGTACAATGTCAACTATGTAATAGCTTCATCTGGGTGGATTAGAACATGATGCCTTACTTTACGGCAGCTTCAGCACAAACTGTCTCTTACTTGACACTTTTTAATTTGATACATTGGTAAGAAAAGACAGACCTTGGTAAAGCTGAAATTAAGCTTGAGTGGCACGTTGCCAGGGTAATCCTATGAGCTAGGCTTGCAAAGGCTCCAGGGCCATTAGCTTAGTACACACCTATGAATTTATGAAATAACAAGGAGTTGCAAATAACAGTTATGTCATCTGAGGTATAAATGATATGCATACCTGTCAATTGTATAGATTTTTGCAGAATGTCCAGATTTTTGTCTCTTATTTTTGGTCTGTTTTTCATGAAATTGTGGTTTTCTGGTAAATTAGTAGCAAAACATTAAAGACTGAAGTTAGAAAATAATGACAGACATTTGAGTTTCAGACTTCATACCCTTCAGAAAAATCCATGATAATGCAAAACCTGTTATTCTATCAACTTTTTAAGTTTGTAAGAGTAATATTTAAAAATTGTCCCTATTTTTGGGCCTTTGTCCCACTTTTATTTATAGCTTTGTCCAGATTTCTTGCTCTAAGAGGTTGAGAAGTATGTACCTATGTGATGTTCTGAGGCCACTGGGTCATCAAGCAACTATTATACATTGCTGCCTTGTCTGGTTCGAGGATAAACACTTTATACATGATCAGTCTACATACTTCACAAAAGAGAATAAATTAAGAAAGTTATGAAATATGTATCCAGATAAAGTCATAACTTCCAAAACAGTGACCACCTTTATGACCTATTTAGTAACTCCAATCTTGACGCTGGACTGCTGACAACACATGTAACACTTGAGAAGTAACTGCAGATTTCAATTCCAACAAAGATGTCAGACACATTTTATATGAGAAAAAACAGCCTATTGTTTATTTATCTGTTACAACATCATTTCCTTTTGTAAATGTATTTAAGTGGTTTATGTGTTTGTGTTTTTTATCCTCCCTGGAAGGCTTTTGCCAAGGTACTAGGAGAATAAACTTGGTTTGGTTGATGCCTTAGTAGTTTTTTATTCTTGTATTACCTTATTTTTTTCAAAATTTTATATGATAATGCAGCCTTTCTGGGAAACGACAGGGTTTCTCACATGAGAGATCCTATGATGATCCCCTGCATCCTACATCATCATTCTTAAAAACTTTAAAGCCACTCAGTACATGAAATATAATGGAACAGCTCAAAATGCCTATTTCTTGTACATGGCAAGCACTCCTCCACCTCACCTAAACTTACATACATCAGTTCCACAGTCATGGGATATTAGGGAAGGAAGAAATTCCTCAAAGCAATGCACAGCAGTCTTGGACAATCACTTGGTTCTCAATAACAAACAGTGAGCAAGTGACTTCTTAGATTTTGAACCTTGGGACCACATAGGGTAAGTCCTAAATTAATTTACAATATTTCAAAATTGATGCTGCATTAGGAATATATGAACAAAAATAAGTAAACAATAACAGGGGCCATAAGCAGCCTAGCCCTATGCATGATTGGGTTTTGTTATTGAAGAATTAATGACTTACACCCCTGGAAGGGCATTATTTCCCCTCAATAACATACACCTTGGAGGGTGTTATTGTGCTTCGAGAATGGGCTACCTGTTAAGTTAATTTGTAGTTGTTATTTAATTTTATATACTTTTTAATATTTTTGATGTAAAATAGTTCCACTGTCAAATGTTTCATACTTGCTGAAACATATGTAATTGTTGTTGCCGGAACTATTTTACATCCAAAATAAAGGCTGTGTAAGTAGTTAATGTGTACAAACATAAAAGACACACACACACACACACACACACACACACACACACACACACACACACACACACACACACACACACACAGAGCAATTATAGACACTTTGAGTGAATATACATCCAATATTTAATTCTGAGAAAATGAATGGAAAAGAAAAACATAGAACGCAAGTCATTCCAACTGTCATCTCCACTATGCTTCTTTACTGTATATAATTTTGCTCTGCACTTTGGAATGGACAATTTACTGGTAAAATTATGGAGGAATAAGGTCAGTCAATAATGTCAGATAGAGTTTCACAATTCTTATTGTTTAGGTTATGAATGGTGTGATGCTGACAGACTGGCTACCGCTGTCTGAAGGTGTGTAGCAAGTGTTAAAAGCATGGCTGCTGTTTGTACTTTTTAATGTCCGAGCTTCAAGGCAGATTAATATGCTGCTTTGAAGTGGCAAACTTGTTTTTCAGTGGACATTATCTGTACATTGACACCCTGCTAGAGAATGTCTTTTCCAGTCAGGGTCACAATGTGCAGCTTGCCCATTCTCTAAAAGTTCTTGTCACAGTTTTTGGGTACTTAATTGTGCTGACTTCCCAAATCCAATGGAGACATATTTGCTAACCTTGGTGTCAATTTGTGTTGACCCATCCAGTCATGAAAACTAGCCTTACAGGTAGCCAAAGCAGTACTTTTTTTTCCAGAAAACAAAAAGATCTTGTACATGGCAGAAGTAACTGTACCACAAAATGTAGACATGACCAACTCATCTGCTACATATCTGCTGTAGTGATCAGAGATGCACTAAGCAATGTTGACGTGTCAAATAACTGCAAAAACCAGAAATGAGTTATCCATGGTTTAATGGCTGGTTTTGCATATTTCAGTGGTACAGCAGGAAACTATGAAGCACAGTTTCAATTTCACCTGCCCGTCTAAAAACACATTCTGTTTGGCATTGCCTTGTCCTCTCTGCTATGTTCTGATGTATTTCATATTAAACTTACAATGTTCCTGTCTGTAGTGACGCAAGTATTATGCGTCTTTTTTTTTTCTTGGAATGAGTTTACCATCCTTAGAAATGTAAAGTCATGGTAGCAGTTAGCAAACTTACAAAATGGAAGCATGTGGTGTTTCATCTCTGACTTTGTACTAGGTTTTTTGAAATAATAATCTTTCCTTCCTTGAAATTGGTCTTTACTTATTTTTGTTTGTTTTTCTTCATTTTTTTAATAATTTTGGAACTGCATGTTAGATTACACTATTGATATACGTTTACATTAAATTATCTGCTATGTTTATATGCACCACTGACAGGGTGTCCAAAAATAATTTCTTAGAGGTGGTTTTGACCATGGATTTTTATGAACGGTTTCCAGTGTCTTTGATTAGTAAGGTAACCTTATGTCTGCACAGGCACCAATGGAAATATTCACATGATCATAGCTCACCATGAAATACTCTTTGTGCCGCCTCAGTTCAAGCTTATTAATGTACATGTAATCAAGCAACAGTCACAATAAGTAAAATATTTACAATGTTTAAAACAACAAAATGCACAGCAAGGAGCGGATTATAAAAACAAGACAAAATAAATCATACACCAGTGTAAAAAAATATGATTTAAGGGACATTTAAAATCCAGCAAGCTTGACGCTATTCCTCACCCACTGTGGGAGGAGATTCCAGAGATGTGGTGCCTTATGACAAAAAGAATGAACACGATGTCTTCACCTGGAGCCTGCAACAGTTCAAATAGGAGAAACACAGCGACCTAGTTGGACAGCAAGGAATTAGGAACTCCTTTAGACAGGAGGACCCAACATATAATAGAGCTAAATACCTCAGTATTTGAACTTTAAAAGTAATATGATCATGGACTAGCAACCAATGCAGGTTCTGCAGAAAGTACAGTTGCATAAAATCTTACCATAACAGTAGATGTCCCTCTCGTCACTGTTGCATTATTCTTCACCTAAGGAATCTCCTGCCAAGGGCAGCCCAATGTCTGGCCAGTATATCAAAGCCTTTAGTTGTTATAGGTGTCATATAACACATGTAAGCTCTGTAAGTAAGGTGCTGGGCATAAAGGTGATATATGGATGCAAATACTCAGAAATGAAAAAGCCCCAGGAAGAACAGAATACCCCCAAGTACAAAGGAGAACATATGCATCCAGAAGAAAAAAGGAAGAAGGACCCCTTGGCCAAGAGGGCAACAGGGCAAGAACAAGGACAGAGAGGGAAGAATGGAGGGAACAAATACTGCAACAGTGAAGAGAAGAACATCTATTGTTATGGTAAGATTTTACATAACTGTACTACATCCTTCCATATCACTGTTGCAGTATTCTTCACCTAAGGAAGAGTACAAGAGCTTAAGATAAGACCTAGAAGGAGGAAAGCACAGAAGAGCCCTCTACAAACCCATGCAGGATAGCCCTGGCAAAAACTGATATGGCCCTGGAAATAACATCCAGCTTGGAACATTCCGTGAAAGCAGGAAGAGAGGACCAAGTAGCAGCCACAAGGATGGAATTGGTATCCAAACTCCTGAAAAAGGCACCAGGGGAGCCAGCCTCCCTAGTAGAATGTGCCTTAACAGAAAGGAAAGAATTTGCTGTAAAAAGAATAACAAAACAAAATGTCTTAGAAATACAGGAGGAGATGGTTTACTCAGAAACAACCAAACCCAAAGTCTCAGGATGAAAAGAAACAAAAAGCTGCTCAAATTTGCAAATAACTTTAGTTTTATCCAAATGATATCTGAGCTGTCGATGCAAATCCAAGGTGTGAGAACCTTTTCATTGGCAGACTGCAGATAAGGAAAAAAGGAAGGAAGATGAATAGACTGATTAAGAGACAACTCACTGACCACCATAGGCATAAAAGAAGGATTTATACAAAGAGATAAATGGTCTCTATAAAAAAACAAAAAGGAAGGAATAGCCATGACAGTCTGAAGTTTAGACACTTATGGCTATAGTAAGAGACAAAGAAGAACAGTCTTCCCAAGCACAATGTTGTAAGGAAGCTGACGAAGCAGGTTCAAATGGGGCTTAGGTCAATTTTTCAAGGACAAAACTGAGGTCCCAAGAAGGAGGAATAAGCTTCCTGGGAGGCCTGATGTGAAGGATGCCTTAAAGAATCTGCTTGACCTAAAAGCTAGAAGCCAGGGAAAGATTCAAGTACAGACAAGCAGAGATTGCTGACAGGTGAGCTTTAACTGAAGAACCCAGCATAGAGCAGATCACACAAATAAGAGAGAACCAGAGGAATCTCCATAGATAGGGGATCCTAATGGCAACAAAGGCACCAGACATAAAATCTTTTCCATTTGGGCATATAAGATTTTCTGGTAATGGTTTGCCTAGCCTCCTGCAGAACCCAGATGATGTCCTGAGAAAAGAAGTCCCTAAAAGAGATCAAAGCCTATTATCAAGAGTGTCATTTAAAGAGTGGACAGGTAAGAATGGACAAGAGATCCCTTGTCTTGTGTGAAAAGATCCAGCAGGTGAGGTAACTTGTGGTGATTGTCCCTGGTCAAGTGAGAAAGGAGAAGGAACCAATATTGTCTAGGCCAAAAGGAAGTCACCAGCAAGATTTTTGGAGAGTCTTGTGTGATCTTGTGCAGAACTTGTGGCAATAGAGAAATGGAGAAGTATACAACCCCCCCCCCCCTCCCACACACACACACACAAGGAAAAGACAGGGAGTGTTTTCCAAATCAGAGGACTTTTGCTCTGGAAAAGAATAGAGGAAATTGTCTGTTCAGAAGGAAGTGTAAACTGCCTGAAGAGTTGCCTGATACTGAATAGCTAGATGCTAGACTTGAAGAACTATTCTGCAAAGGGGATAGGACCTCATGCCCCCCTTGCTTGTTGACATACCACATCTATGTGGTATTGTCTGTGAAGACTTTGAGGGGCCCAGAGTGAAAAAGGCAATGAAAGGTTTTTCAGAGCCAAAAGCAGAGCCATCATCTCTTTTATGGTGATAAAATCGCACCTCTGATGAGGAGGCCCGAGTCCCAGGACTTTTAGGGGGCCACAAGAAGCTGTCCACCCAATGTATGAAGCATCTGTGATCAGCTCCTGAGAGAGAATTGCAGCCTAAAAGGGAACCTCAGACTGAGAGAGAGAGATGATGAATCCACCACTGGAAATCCTCAGGAGACAAGGAAGAAAAGGAACAGGGAACACCAGGGGCTGGCAAAGTTGGAGCCACACCAATTTGAGATACCACTGCAAATTTCTCATATGGAGCCTGGTGATGGAGCATGGGAATGGTGGAGGCCATGAATCCCATAACCCTGAGAAACTCCCTTGCTGTGACAGAGGATAGAGTAGTGATGGCGAACCTTTTGGGTTTAGTGTGTCAAAAATTTGGAAAATGCCTACCTTGACTCTGCTGGTGTGTCACCCCCTCCCCAAACAAAAATAAATAAAATGAATGAATGAATGAATAAAAAATAAATAAAACAGCATAGTTCTCAACACATCAGGGATAAATCTCAGCAGAATCAGGGACAAATCTAGAAATAAGGGACATGGACAGTTTTAAACTACTACTACTATTAATATGAGTCACTGAAAGAAAAACTGAATGTGAATTAATATACATTTTCTGAAGTAAAATAAGTCTATGAATCTAATCATTGTCATTATTAAGTATAAAAAGTTGCCAATTTTTGGAGGGATTAAGAGTGACAGCTGAGAGAAATGTAAAATAGCACATGCTTAGAAATGCAGACTACTTGCCCTTTGCAGAAGTGTAACCATGAAGAGAAGACAGTCATCACTGCCCTTTGCAGACTCTATTGAGACAGTATACCGAAACAGTCTTTGAGGTTAATAACTTCCATACCTCTGCAGCAGTGCTGTTGAACTGGCTCCTGGCACAAAATGATTCAATGTACTTCATAAGAAAAATGAATGCAAAAGCAGTGTCTTTGATAACTTTGGTGTTGGTGATCTCTGGCGTGTCACCCAGAATGTCATGGTGTGTCACCTTTGACATGCATGTCATAGGTTCACCATCACTGGGATAGAGAAAGAAGAGACTGGAAAAAGACGGTCAGGGACAGAATCTTGGGGACAGGGAGAGATGATAGTATGGGAACAGTCAGAAGCCTGCATCTGAGGAAAATATGATTCTGGGAAGGTGGCAGAACTGATTTCTGGAGGTTTATGTTGAACCCCAGACTGTGTAAAAGACAAATAGTAAACTGGAGATCCTGCAGCAGACTGCTGGGACAATGTGCTTGAAAGAGTAAATTATCTAGGTATGGAGAAATCTGTATACCCCAAAATCTGCAAAAAGCAATAACAGGAGTGAGGCATTTGTTGAATACCCTTGGGGCAGTATAAAGGCCAAAGGGCAAAGCAGAGAACTGAAAATGCAAGGAAGAAATAGAAAACAAATATTTCCTGAACCAAAGGTGAATGGGGATGTGAATATATGCATCCTTGAGATCTAAAGAAACCATGGAAGCCTGGCATAGAAGAAGACGAAACACGGTCTGAAGGGACAACATCTGAAAAGAGGGAATCTTGAGAAAGATGTTGAACAGAGAGAAATACAGAAGTAGTTTCCATGTATCCTCCTTCTGAGGAACCAAAAACATTCTGGAGTAAAATCCGTTTTCCCAGCTGGGTTGAGGAAATGAACTGAATAATGTCCTAATCCAAAAGGGACTGCAGAACGTCTGGAAAATGAGGAAGCTGTTGTCAAGAAGGGTGAAGAATGCCTGAAAAGGAAAGGAAGGGATTTCAAACCCAAGAAATAACCCTGATGGATAATCAAGAGAATCTAAGAAAGTCTGGTGATCCAATGCCAATTTGGAAGGGATAAGGAAAGACAGAGAGACAAGGGTACTTGACCAAGGGAAAGAGAAGGCCAAACATCAAACAGAACCAAGCTTAACCTGAAAAGAAGGTTTCTGGGAGGAAGGCGTTTGAGTAGACTTAGCAAGAGGGACATGCCTAGAACCCTTCTTACCCTTAGGAGGGGGGCAAGTCTGTCTTGAACAAAGGCAGACTTGGACGGATAGTTCCTCTGAAACGTGGGAATAGGAAAAACAAAAATATATTTCAGTTCATGCAAGGCCTTACCCATATCCTGAAGGGGCTAAAATAAGTCAGCAGCCAGCAACAGTCCCAAAAAGACTTTTGTTATCCTGAGAGGCATGCATAAGTTTGCCCTTGATGTCATCAGACAAAGCCTGAAGACATAGCCAGGAATAATGCCTCATTACTGAACTGAAGACATGAGCCATGGAGGAGACATCGGTTGTATCATAGCTACATTTTATTCAGTGGTGGGCAACTTGAGAAGTGAACCCTAACAGGGAAAGGGCAAAATCCTTCCCCTCAGAATCAGAAAACTTAGAAACCACCTTAGAAACCTGGGAAAGGAGGGTCAAAACATACCTGGTCATATAAGTCTGATAGTTAATGGCTCTAAAGGGTAATGTGTCAGCAGTTTAAACTTTCTTGCACAACCGTTCCATGGCCCAGAAGGATGGAGCTTAGTAGATGGCAGCAATTTAGAGGGTTTGTCAGAAGATACTGATACCACTGAAGGATCAGCAGAACGGCACTTATACAAAACTTTACAGTCCTCAGGCAGCTTGTAGAACCTATCAGGTTTTCTTTTTGTGCAGGAGAGTTAGGAGCTACAGAGGCTGCAGAAAAGGTATACAAAAGGGCAGCCTGAACAACAGCAAGACTTCATCTGCAGGTGCACATAATACTTCTTCTGAATGTCAGAAACCTGGGAACAATCCCACTTGAAATAGTCTGTCATGGGGCAAACGTATTCCCAAAGAACAACTCTTCCAATTGGGAATCTGAACTTAAGGAATCTTCCTCTGAACCATAGTCCAGAGGGGAAGGAATCTGAAAAGAATAAGCAAAGGATTCCTCCCAAGAATGCAAATCCTCATCAGAGGAGTCCAATTCCCTAGGCCTCTTAACAGGAGTGGAAGACCGGGGGAGCAGGGGCAGACACCCCTTGAGGAGGCTTCAAAGTCATTAAAGCATTAAACAAACCCTGGGTAAAATCCTGCCATTTACACTGGGGATATTTAACCACAGGGGAAATATGCTTGGTATCCTGTTTCTTTTTCTGCAGGACGTCCACCCGAAAACCCCTCGAAGGTTCAGACCCTTGATGAGAATCAATAATGGCGGTAGGAACTTCCTCCCTTACCAAAATCTGAAGAATCTCCATCAGTCTCTTGGAGATCATCAGCTGAGATTCCCCCTCAATATCAGATGCAGATGTTTGAAAGGCCTCCAAAGATTTGTGAGAATATGGATCCATGCCGGGCTTCGATGGGGTCATGGCAGATGAATCCATAGCAAGTACTGGATGGTCGTCAGGGCTCTCACTAGCTCTAGAGAGACATCCAGGGGAGGCTGGAGAGCAACAGGATCAGGCCTAACCATTTTAGCTTTCTTCTTTGCAGATGGCTGGCCCTCAGGATGAGAGGATTGTACAACAGCACCTTGAGCCAACAGCTTAAGTTGTTGATTCTCAAGATATATGGACAAGGAAGAGAGATGACTATGGAGAAGAGACAACTACGGAGGGTCTTAGACATAAATGCCTGACAGATAGATAGATACTGTGTATGGTTGTGGGAAGCACCCAAGCAAAAAAGACACTGGTCATGATGGTATTTATGGGGAACCTGCCTCCCACCCTGACATTTTTTACAAAAGTAGAAAAGGAAGAGAAGAAACACCAATGGGGCACTATTTGAAAATGGCTTGGTAACAAGCACAGCAGGACAACATTCAGACCGACATTCAACAATAGCATTCGAACTGGTGGTAAAGGAGTTTTGAGTATTTACATCCGTATGTCACCTTTATGCCCTAAGCCTTGCGTGGTGAGCACACATGTCATGTATGATGCCTATTAAGAACTAAAGGCTTTAGTATACTGGACAGACATTGGGTTATCCTTGGCAGGAGATCCTTTAGGTGAAGAATACTGCAACAGTGATATAGAAGGACATCTGAAGTAATATGCTAGTAATCTGGGAGGGTGGTCTAATGGTTAAGGTGTTTGCCTTACAAACACAAGGTGCAGGGTTTGAGTCTCACAAGAGATAATTGGCTAGGCTTAAAATGGCTTGCAAGGGCAGTTAGCTTAGTACTAATCTATGAATAAAAAGTAGGAATAATCAAAAAGTAACGGGTTGACTGCACTACAGTGTTTTGCACAGTTCAGTTTTAGGAAGTTCTTAGTACTAGGAGTTACAGTAAATCAAGATGGGATGACACCAAGAACTGTACTGCCATAGAAAGTTCTAGTGGGGATGAGATGTGTAGTGTGGGCAATTATGCTAAAATGGAACTAAGGGTATGGGAATACACTTTCTTTACATCTGTCAGGCGTATGATACAGGCTTGTGGTACTTAATGGTGTTTTCATGTCAGTATGATACCAAATACAATATATCCAGCAGAGGTAAGATTCTATGCCTAGTTCAAAGTAAGACATATCTTAGTTTGACACAAAGGTAGATTTGCAAGGCCTGTCATGTTTTTCTATTCAGAATCAAAGTATGTTTTTTTTTTCTTGGTGAAGTTCCTAGTAGGCTCTGTAATGGGGGGATAAATTCTATACACTTTTCTCCCCGGGCATCCACTGAAAATGGACCCAGTCCCACTGGATTTTTCCCAGTTAACAAATGTAAAATAAAAAAATAAAATATAATTCTGTCAATACAGCTTGCCATGTCCAGAAAAGTTCTTATAACAACTGTGTCTTCTGTAGCCTATGCATTTGCGATATCATCTTCTATTTTATGAAAGAAAAAATAATTTTATATGAGAACACAATATAAAAAATCACACTTTATTTTATTGAATTTTATTCCATTTGCCCCCGACTATCACTTTTAAACTTAAACCATGTACTGCTTCTGTGTTCCAAATCATCACTAAAGTTCTTGACAATGCATATTATGTTTAACACAAACTGCATTTTGTTACTCTGAGAAACTACTGCAGCTGGTGTTGCCAAAATAGCAACCATTTCCATCTCATTAATCCCATATGTCGACTAAACTATGTCATGTACCTGCACACAGGATGGAATTCTAACTGCACCTTTACATAATGTATAACTTGCTGGAAACATCTGTAACACTCATGTCTAAGACAATGAAAAGCATTCATGGGTGCCTTGTGCAATTGTCAGGGGGCTGGTACATGGTAAAAGAAAGCACATATTAGAACCATATGTTATCATACAGTTTCTGGTACACAATGGGGGAGTTGCACAGTCCACTGCTGATTACCCTGATAGAAGGCTGTTTTATTTAATGAGAGCTCTTCTAATCAGGAAAACCATACAGTTGACACCAAAACTGTTCTGCCTAAAACTAGCTTACCTTACCCTAACTCCAAACTTCTGCAGACTTCCTGAAGAATGAAGAACTGATCTGTAGTCTCATAGCATGACAGCAGCATACTGTTTAAGGGCACTATGTTCAAGAGTCTATAATTTTTAAAACAGACACTGAACATCATTGCTTGTTTCTTAATACAGATGATTACAATTAGGTCTCTGATTACAAATAATTTACTATGTGTTCAAAACATGGATGGCAAGAGGTAAATCCATGCCAACAACACATATTAACAGTTATGATTTGTGAGACCTGATCATAATTGCTTGTAGTACACGGAACTTTGTCATCTCCATATACTACCAATTACAGAAAAAAAGTGTAGGAGTGTGAAGCTTTCTACTAGCTTTCAAAGCATCTGAAAGCTGGTAAAATATGTCATGCTGCCAAACAGAGATCAGGCAGAATCAAAGTGTACCTGTGAAGAATGAGACACTTCATTCTGTCATACTTTTTGTTTGTAAGTTTGGCAGAGCGTAGCATCTAACTTTCAAAGTTGTTTTACCTTCTACTGTGTTTTATCACATGTTAATCTCTAGAGCAAGACCCAATCTTAATATCACTTGGGATGCTTAATAAAAGCTTGCTAAGCATCTTTCTAATATCAGGAAAAATTCTTAAAAAGCTTGCCTTTTTTTTCTTTGAGTGCAGTCACTGCAATCCCAGCACTACAAAAATTATCAAAATTACAAAGCAAGTCCTTGTTTTACAACAGTTACTTTATCACAGTTGCACTACCAATTTCACAGTAACACCAACTGACTTTTAATGCCCTAACTGATGAGTTTAACAAAATAATTTTACACTGACTGCTAAGGAATAACTGAACATTCAACAACAGCTTTAACTAGGCCATGCTATAAGCACTGATTCAGAAAATAAGCTTGCTTTCATTTCCTGTTAGCTAAAACCAATTGCAGGCTCATGTCATCCTTGACCAATAAAGAGAGTTATCAGCTGGCCCTTCAAGAACCTAAACCAAGTTTATCTTGATGCATATAGACGGGCATACAGTACTGGCCTCTTCATATAGTTTTATCAAAGAATTGTTCAGGTTTCAGCAATAAAACTTTTCTGACTACAGTGCACTGGGCAAAGGTTTAACTTCACTGACCTCTGGATATAGTTTATCAACGTTGCTCAGGTTTTCATAATCCTAGAAGTTCTTTCCTCACTGAGTGCAGTGCGTTGGCTGCAAAGTTATGTTTCAGAAAAAGGCTAGGTAGGCATTTGCAAAGCTGTAACTACTACAACTCGCCACAAAACACAGCAATCATGTACAGTGAGTTCATCCTTCCTGGACAGGAAGAATTAATTCAGATTCTCTGCAGTCTAGAAATAATACGCATTCAGACAAAAGATGTCACTGGATCTTTGCCTATAGCTTAGTTTGTACAGTGGTCATAGGAACATCAGGCAAAAAAAATAGTATTATCACTTTTTCCCTCTAAAACAACGTTTTCATTCTGAAAGTGTAATAATCTGCTAAGTGTCTACATTACCATGAACTCTGCCCAGAATGTAAATTACTTCACACTCATACTGCCAAGATTATCCATCACAGAATTTTTGGAAACAGATTTGGCACAGGTTTTCTCTCATTAAACAAAGAGATGAGTGTCTTGTGATCTGAAGGAGTTGGAAATCTGCAATCCTAAATGTAGTTATAAAAATCCTTATTCTATAAGTACCTGCTGGAATGTTCCTTCTGTTACAGTAGTAGGTGTCAATGTCTTAAACATAAAACTAACAGGTTTATTTGATGTCTGGCATTTTATGTGCAAATTCTGCAACAACCCCTTATACTTAACTCCTATTCAGTCTTCACTAGCATTATCAATACCATGAATTTTTTTCTCTGTACTGTGAAATTTTTACTTGCACAATTGATGCCCTTTGAGTTTTATACTTGTATAATTTGTTGAGTTGTGAATTTTTAGTCAGCGCTGTCAGTTTTTCCGTTGCATAACTTGTACTTTGAATTTTATTCTTGTATAATTTTTGTACTGTGGAGCTTTTCTCCCTGGGCCTCTGCTGAAAAAGGCGCACGCTCAGATGGACTAACCTGGTCAACAAATGTCAAATAAATAAATAAATTAAATAAATAAATAAAATTTGAATACAGTTATAGGACATGTTAAGTAAAACAACACTGAAAATAAAGCTATTAAAGTGGCCCTCATGTGGTTATAAAATCTAATCTGATTCAGAAAAAAATTATTTTGATAGTTTTCTGCTTGGACAACAGTTTTTTGCATCCTAGCATGTATCTTCTGTTGGTCTGTTTAAGTACAGAACTGTAAAATGCTTTGTAAATTACAGCATCATGAAATGTCATTCAGACAACTGGTCACACTTTTCCATATTCCTGTACATTTGATAGATAGAAAGTGAGAGGACAGAAAGATTGCATATATATATATATATATATATATATATATATATATATATATAGTGTGTGTGTATATATATATATATATATATATATATATATATATATATATATATATATATGCATATGTTTATTTAAAAGCTTCTGGGATTATTTGGAAATCCTATAAATCAGCACTACTCTTCTTAGCACTGATCCCCAAATTGTTATAGCTCTGGGGTAGGTCATCCAGCAACCTCATTTGATGCATGACGTTTTTAATAGTAAATGAAGCAATTTTCTTCTTATTCCTAATTTAAATCACTTTTCATTACTTAAATGCATGAAACATTTATAACATCACACTAACCAACGAGTGAAATACAAGCTTTAACTTTTGCAGTAAAAAGTAACATTAGACTCCAGACTGTAAACCTATAAGCATGCAGACATAAAAATAAATAATATTTTCTCAGTTTAATAACTCTCATATTAGATAATAATTCATATTAAGGTTACAGTGCTGACTTGATTTAACACACATTTTAATGATTTGGATTCTTTTGAGCTGACTTAAATGCTTGTATAACAGGAAAATATCAACTTTTTAAAAATATTCCATAATATAATTTTATTTTATTTCATCCAAAAAATAGTTTGTGAGAGGCCCAAAATGGGTAAATTGTGTCAAACAAGCATGCACACATACAGTTCATCAGAAATGGAATATAGTAACACAATGTTGTCTCACTACCATCTATGTTTATCGGAATGGCAGATCTTTGACTAAAGGTATAATAAAAACATGACTGGTATACTGAATAGGTATTTTTTCCAACCTTGGTACATCATTAAAAATGTATCTACTTTATTTTTGTATTATCAGTTAATTATCTATATCTTTGGTGTCTCATCATTCCTACTAAAAAATCACCTAAACCTGTCATAGCTTTTGTTACTTGTTGAAAACTAAAGTAAACTTTCACACACTGTATCCACAAAAAGCAAATGTACAACACCTTTAAATCACCACTGCCTATGTAAATCACCTACTTAAAACAAAAGTTATTATTAAAAAATAAATAAACTACAAGAATAAAAGATAAAATAAAACACTGACAGCAACTGATCAATCCGATAATATATTTTGTACAAAATGAATCAGACTCTTAGCTATCTAAATTAAAATTAAACTAAATACAATATGTTCCTGTGCAAAATTTACAGGCACAAGCCAAGCTTTGTACTCCTTTGTTGGGGACCGTGATCTATGTCTATAACATATGATTCAAAATGGCAGCATACTTTAGGGCTTGTATACATTGGTACAGTATGTCTGTGTATACCAGAATAATAACTTTCAAATTATCAGTTTAGCCACCATTCCCATCAGGGATGAAATATTTAATGTTTTACATTTGGGACTTAACCCTGTGATTCGGAAAGGCTTAGTGTGAGGCAGAAGCCTTATTCCAGAAGGTTCTAACAGTGTGCTAAGCCCTTCCAATTCACAGTTTGCACTACTGCTGATGTTTTCCCTTGCAGTGAACTCCGCTCAGAGAGTGGCCTCATGGAGAAAGCCACATGCTAATGTAGAAGTCCAGTGGAGTGGCTAATGCTAATTAGGTATGTGTTATTCCCCAGAAATTACCACTGCTGCCAGTTTGCTCAGCCTTACTCTATGCTGGGACAAGTAAACACCGTCAAAAGACAGTTATCATTCATTCACTCCTAAGGAAGAATTTGTGGTCTAGCTAAATCCAGTGAAGCTGAGAGGCTATGTCAGAGAGAAAGAGAGACAGTGTGTGTATGTACATGTCTTCAGAAGGGGTTCCTTTTAGATTGTCGAAACTCCGTTTACGCGAATATGAAATCATCGACACTTATTGTGCGAAATACGTAATCGAATGTGCAAAACCGCGAAATCCGAAATGTCGAAGTATTTTGGTTGGCCCGTCTGCAGTATAGCTCACTAAGGTAAGTGTGCGATAGTTATGGACCTTAGGGTTAGGGTGTGGGTTAAGGTAAGTGTATAGATAGGTAATGTGTGTAAGATTTAGTGTAGTGTTAGAAGTAGGGTTTTGTTAAATGTATTTATGTGTATTATTTATTTTGTTTGGGTATATCTCCGTAGGGGAAGTGTGCGGTAGTTACGAACCTTAGGGTTAGGGAGGGGTTAAGGATAGTGCATAGATAGTTGTGTATGTGGGGTTTAGTGTAGGGTTAGAAGTTGAGTTTTGGTGCTTTACTTTAGGGTTAGGAGTAGGGTTTGCTTAGTGTATGTATGTGGTTTATTTATTTTGTTTGGGTAGGTAGTATGTAGTGGGTGGTGGGGTTGGCCAACTATGAGCACTCGATATTTTAAATTTCGCAGTTTAGTGCATTCGGTATTCACGCGGTTCGAGTAATACGTGTCACTGTTTTGGTATTCGATGTAATGGATTTTCATTCATTTAATATAGACCCCTTCAGAGGCATGAATGGGGTTGTATATGTGTACGTGTACGACTATCTGTCTACCTGGGTGGTCACACAAGGAGGGAATTTCGATACTGGATGTGAATATGTGTGTATGTGTATATGTATAATGGAATGTGTGTGTGTGTGTGTGTGTGTGTGTGTGTGTGTGTGTGTGTAGATGAGACTTTCTGTCAGTACAATCGAAGTTTGGAGGGCTTGTTTATAGATGAGTGAAAGTGGGTGTGTGGTTGAGAATGTCTAGGAGAGAGAGAGAGAGAGAGTGACAGAGTCTGTGCATATGTGTGTGCACGTGCTTTTAGGGGTCTATATCAGTCTGTCAAAATGGCTGACGATCGAACACCAGATGTTTGAACTGTGAAGTTCGCACACTGATTATCGCGAAGCCATTTCTGTGGCTTCGCGATTATCAAGACTGTGGTGGGAAGTTACAGGTCGGGCTCAGGTAAGTGTGCGATTGTGTGGACGTTAAGGTTAGAGTGTGGGTTAGGTGAGTTAGGGTTAGGGCGCAGGCGAGGTGGGTGTGCGATAGTGACAGACTTTAGGGTTAGGGTGGGAAAGGTGAGTTAGGGTTAGGGCACGGTCATGTGAGTGTGTGATAGTGTGTGATAGTGACGGACTTTAGGATTAGGGTTTGGGTTAAGGTAAGTGGATAGATAGTGTATGTACAGTTTAGTGTAGGGTTAGATGTATGATTTTAAGTGTTTGTGTGTGGATTGCTGTTTTTTGGTGCGCTTGTGTTGTGTATGTGTTTCTTGCAACAGAGATTTTTTTACTAGGGCAAAAAATTGCTGTTCTAAGACTCCAATGTTTTTGTATTTCATGGTTAGAAGTTCGAACATATGGTGTTCGAACTTCAGCCATTTTGTTAAACTAATATAGTCCTGCTTTTAGTGGAGTACCTTTGCTAATGTGAAGGAATGGGCCACTAAGAAGAACACTAGCTTGATCAACACATGACAATAATGCTCAGTTCACAGACATGCTAATGAGCTGATCATTAATTTTTTTCTCATTGTGGCTGTATCTGTCTCTGAATAATCAAAATGTCTTGCCATTGTGCTATTTGGCTAACCTACATTTCACAATTAGTGCAAGTGGTGAGACCTCTGAATCCTAGGGTGTTTTATTTTTTAATATCCATGCATGGCAAAAAAAAAAAAAAAAGAAGAGAGTTGAACTGACTTGTTAAAATTTGTATGGACAGTGCAATTCATTTCTTTGTTTCTGCATCATAACAGCACTGTGTCTGGATTAACTTATAACACTGATACAGTATATATATTTGTAATTTGTTTTTATACTTGTACTCATGACAAGGAAATTGCTTTTAAAGCATATGTATGTTTAGGCAAATATTAGTGACTCATAAATGAAAATGTTTCTCTGCTTTTAAATAAAACTATAACGTTTTATGATGGTGTTATTTATTTTCAAAGTAAATAAAAAAACTGCAAATTAACAAAGAACTTGCGGGTTGTACTTAAGTAGCTTTAGAAGAATAGACGAGATATAGTCACAGCTTCAGTCAAAGGACAAAATACATAACTCATGGTGTGGTCCTATCAAGCCCTGCTACAAAAAAAACACAAAAATAAGGCTGATGGAAGATGAATGTTTATTTCTTCTCTAGCACTTCAACAATGGCACCATCTAGAATACTAGAAAATCATTAACAGGTTCATAATACCTTATTTAACCAGGTTATAGTACACCATCAGTTCATGCTCACTCAAAATTTAATGTCACATGTTTTCCTATACATTTTTACAGCATTTTTCTACCTGCAGTTGAACAACAGCTGCCACTGGTGCCTCTCCTCATCCAGTAGGTAAACTGGGCACTCCTACACACCCTAAACTTAGTCTGACCCATGCTCAGGGCTGATGAGGAGATCAAGGCATTCCGTTGCAGTGTCATATTGCTGCCAGTAGGATTTCTCCTTATGCCCTAGCTTCCATTTCCCTTGCATATATGCCTCGTATACCTTAGGGATGGGCATGCAAGGGGATGTGTGACATATCTCACCTCCAAAACAGCTCATGTGATGCTCTCATTTATTCTCAGTTTAACACATGCCTCTTTGCGCATCTCCAGCCTCCACCAGAGAACTAACACAAGGAGTAAGCCATTTCAGAGATGCAACAGGTAGCGCACACACCTTTGTTGCAGAAAGTTGTGGGTTCTATTCCCACACCAGGTAGATGGATTGCTGATACTGCAGTGCATCATAAGGTGGGTGCTGCGCTCCTGAGTGTGTCATCCTTCAGATTAGAAACTAATCCAAGGTTCCATCTGTTTGATTCGATGGTAGCTCATGTGGATGTAAACGATGCTACAGTACCTACAGGAAAGAGTAGGGGATACTACCTCAGGTCTCCAATGAAATTAGGCCACTTGCCTATTGTGTCTAACCCAGTCAACAAAGGATATATACAATAAAAAACAAAGGAGCATGCCGCCCCCAAGATCACAAGCGAATCCTTCCCCAGTCCCTCCTCAGATGCCAGAGAAACTAATTAAATCCAGATCAACTGGACTATAGTTATTTCTTTATCCTTCTACACCATGGCGTAGTTATGTTTTCTATACAGTTGCAATATTCTAGACCATGATGATTTTTACTTAATGTAAACACAGCAGAGACATAGGCTTTCATTCTTTTATTTACTTATTTTTAAGAAAACTGTTTTCTAAGGATAACAAAATTCATGATTACCGGATGAAATGACATCAAGGCAAATCAGTATTCAAGCCTCTGGGTGACACAGCATCATACTTAAGGATGGAATGCTTCATGCTGTTAAGGGCTCTCAAGTAGTCACCCCTACTTGGTAGATAAGGCATACCCAAAACTATATTGAAAGTCAATAAAATTTCCTCCATGGCATTGATAGGTAAGAATGGCTATTAAACTAGAAGGATTCACTCTAACTACATCTCTTGTATGCTTTTGTCTATGCATTTCCACCTTGCATTTAATATGTCCTATGTAACCTTTGAGTATCCTCGGTTACGTTTAATTCTATATACTACCAGGTTGGATTGACAAAAAGTATTCATGTAAAAATCAGTCTTTTGGAATGGATGAGAACTTCACTGTCTGGTGAAACATACTTACAAATATAATAAAAACCCATGAACAACAAATATGAGCAGAGAAAACTGAAAAAATCTATTTTATTAACAAAATGGTGAGCGCTTTCATCTTATACAATTCCAAAATTCATCAGGGTCTGATGAAAGTGCTCACCATTTTGTTAATAAAACGGATTTTGTGTGTTTTCTCTGCTCATATTCGTTGTTCATTGGACTTTTACAGTGTTTGCGAGTTTCCTGTTGTTGGTTTGCATACATACAAATATAACCCTGTATAGCGAAAGCACTAGCTCTTTGGTACTGGAGTTTATTCCACTGAGAATACAGCTCAGCATTCTGGTTGGCTACTGACATCACACTCTTACTCTGCTTCTCCTGGTCTGGCCCAGGTGCCATCACAACCCACGTCAATTACCAGCGCAGTTTCCATTAACTCCATATTCTTCAGCTGATGTTTCATAATAGGGTTGCTGTGACCCAGTTGCTCTGCACTGCATGTGTCTTCATTGTACCTCAACTACCATTCAGCTCACTTCATCAGCATTTCCAAACCCTTACATTTTTCCCTAGTAATTCCATCTTTATGTCATCAGCTAAGAGGCAGATCCTGTTTTCTATTCCTTTAGATATAAAACTGAATAGTACTTGACTTAGGTGTTATTTCACTAGTCTCTTTCATTATATCTGACATTGTTCCTCTCACCACAACCTTGGGTGTTCTACCATTTAACCAGCAGCAATCCTTTTCTTTAGTCCTGATCCTACCCAAACTTTTTTCAGTATTCCTAACTATCTCAAGTGCAAAATAGTCAACAGCCTTGTTGAGGCCAGGTATACCACATCTGCCCAAATCACCATATCTCCTGTAACCCTGTTATAAAGCTGTATCAAGTCTGTCTTACAACTCCTGTGGTCATGAGGTCATGTAGGGTGCTATCTTGGACATTGCTGTGCAGTAGTAAACCAGCCAGCCTTATACCCTATAAGAGATAGTGCATGCTCCAACCAGGGAATCAAACATACTGGATCTGGCACTCACCAATACGGGAGAGAGTGTTGCCCCCCCGCATATATATATATATATATATCATGTCCTCACTAGTAAGGTCAGATCACAAAGCTGTCTCTGTTGAAGTAAAAATCACCCCAGAAACCCCAGCTAAACCAGTAATAGTTAGGAACTATTCAAATGCAAACTACATCCTATTAAGTGGCATTTTGTCAAACTTTAAAGCTCCCCTAACTACACAACCACAGCTACTCATGCAGAATTATTCAGAGTCCCTATCCAAACATGTGAATGGCTGCATAGAGGCTCCCCTATATACCAGAAGTAAGGCCAAAGCAAACACTAACACAAATACTACTGGTGGAATCCTCAACTAAACAGGATACATAATAAAAATAGAATAACTAATGGTCAAAATCAAGAAAAGCAACTTCCTTAAAGACAAGTGCTCTCTTATATAACTAAACAAAAAACTAAGATCTAATTAAGCCCACCAAAGCCAACTACAAGGTCAGGACAGCATAGCAGGCTGAGGACAATCACAAGGCCTTTTTCAACTATGTCTGGAACCTTAAAGGTAACACACAGCAATGTGCTTAACTGATGGTGAATGGTACCACCTTCACTGACCAGGGTGACAGCAAATCAACTGGCTGATACATTCAGCTCAAACTTCATTCCCCTACTTCTCTTCAGCTCCACCTGGTAAAATCCATGCCAAAATACTTCCCTCAATTATTAACAGGGACCAAGTGCTAGCAGTACTCTCTAAAGCCAAGAACGCCGCCTCCATGGTTCCTGACAACATCCTTGGTTGTCTACTGAGCAGTCCAAAACACAAACTATCAGGACTACTTCAGGCACACTTCAACTACAGCCTTGAAACAGGCTACGTTCCAAGTAAATGAAGGACTGCAACAGTCATTTCTTTCCACAAGGGTGGACTATCAACTGAACCAGGAAACTACAGACACAATGGTCTAACAAGCTTAATATGCAAAGCCATGGAATGAGTTATCATGAAAATTATAACAAGGACATTGGTAACCTACAAACACTGGACCAATCCCAGTTTGGCTTTGTCAAGAGAAGGTCATGCCTACTTAACCTAGTAGACTTCTTTGAGATAGTCAACAATGCAATGGATGAGAGGAAAACAGCGCATACTGCATATGCTGACATAGGTAAGGGATTTGATATAATACCCAACTCAGGTACTGTTGACAAGCTCTCTGAGATAGGTATAAATCCCCATATAACTTGTTGGATTGCCTGCTGGCTCAGAGACAGGACCCAAGAAGTCAGGATCAATGAGATCACCTCCATCAAGAGACTGGTCCCCACAGGGGTATCCCAGGGCTCCATGCTGGGCCTGCTTCTGTTTGGCATCTACTTCTCAGATGTTAAGGCTAATGCTTAGGCCTTTGGCTCACCAAGTTACCAGATGACTGTAAACTGGGAGCTCTTATAGAATCCCTCAAGACACCAACATCTTGCGAGAGGGTTTAACACAAACAAGTGACTGGTGACAAAGCCATGTCTACAACTCAGTGCCAGAAAATGTATTATAATGCTTTTTGGAAAACTGTCAACACAAGTTAATTATTTTGTTGATAAAAGAGTTGACCCAGTAGTAAGGGATCTGGGAACAAACAGCAATCAGGTAAGGGTATGGCATTGAGCTCCAAGGAAGTTATAGTACCATTATACTCGACCCTTATCAGACGTATCATTGAATACAATGTCCCCTTTTGGCAGATATGAGATATATAACCAGACACTTGAAAAACTTGGACTGCCCACAAAGGTTTCTCAACAGGGGAAGTCAGAGCATGAATAATCTGTCCTACACTGATCACCTAAAGGCTTTGTTTCTGTATTCAGTCTCCTACAGGCTGCTGTGATTAGATCTTTGCCTGGCTTACTGGGCTTCCTCAGACACAGCCCTGATGGATCTGCTGCACATGCACAAAACAAACAGCACCAGAAAATAAAAAGTTATGTCCTTACCATAATGACAGATCTGTGTTGTCTGGTTCAAACAGTTACAACTTAGAGCTGACACTGGCCAATTCATAAGCCTTTAGCCTGTTTTGGCCTGGATTTTGAAAAGAAGACAAACAGCTGGCTAGATTTGCTGAAGACTTCATACTGTCAGTATAAAATTTTTGCCTATGTACATCCAAACAACGCAAAAGGTATTGTCTTTGTTGTAAAAATTGGGAAAAACACAAGAAGATGAATGGAACTTTTAAGGTTATTCTCAGAAGCTACCTTAGGTAAAAAGGAAAGATTCATATTTAGAGAAACCCTGTCCTTATGAACACTAAGTGAGGGGGATCAAGAGCTTGCAACTCTGAAATCCTTTTGGCGGAGGTAATTGACACCAAAAGTTTTCTAAGACAACAGTTTCAAATCTGAGGAGGCTGAAGTTTCAAAAGGAGGACCAGGTAGATCTTGAAGAGTGAAAGGCAGATCCTAGGAAGAAAACTACCTTTGAGAAAAACTTTGGAAATCTTGAGGGAAGCCAATGGCATGCTATCTCTGCCTATAGGAAAGTTAGAAATAGCCACTGACTGTACTTGGATAGTAGAAAAGCTAGAACCTGAGCTGAACAATTCAGCCATAATATCCATGACTGACTCCAAGAGGGCAGATAAAGGGTCAAGTCCCCGAGCCTCCACCCACAAAACAAATCTTTTCCATTTACTGGTATACACTTTTCTAGTGGATTCTTTCTGAGAAAAAAAGGACAATATATGAACAATTGTCTGCAAAAGCCTGGGATTTCTGGCCATCAAGGGAACTGGAGGAACCATGTGGTCAACTTGAGGGACAGAAGATTGGGAGAATCCAGACTGGCTGAATGAGAGATGAGATCTGGAATGGGATCTGACACCCAAGGGGGCTATTTCAGAAGAGGCCAAAAGAATGAAAACTACACCTGGCGAGGCCAAAAGGGTGTGATAAGGATCACTAAAGCTCTGTAGAAACTTTACTATCAGGGAGAAGAACTGAGGATAGGCATAAAGGGGACCCAAGGGCCAAGCAAACATCAGAGCATCCCCAGGAGCCTTTCCCAGAGGGGGAGCAATGGCATAATAGCTGTTGCACTTGATGTTGAATGGGAAAGCAAACAGGTCATAACACAGAGTGCCCCAGTAGTGAAAAATCCAAGCTGCCACTGTATGATTTAGAGACCACTTGTGAGGCAATAAAATCCAGCAGAAACTGCTTAGAAGTGATCACCCACTGCCAAACCCTCATGTCCTCCCAACAAACAGGATAAGAACATGCTCCTCCCTGTTTGCTGAGATACCAAATGACAAACATATTGTCTGTCTGCATTGCAAACATACCCCTACAGAGGTAATCTTGGAAAGCCTGCAACGCTATGAGGACTGGTCTCATCTCCAGAACATTGATATGCATATGAGCCTCTGCAGAAGACCAGAACCCTTGAACTGTCCTACTTTCAATATGATATATAATAACTAGACTTGAGGCATGAAATGCCATTAAACAAATATAATCTTATTCAAACTGGTTTCGGCTTGACAGCCTTCCTCAGTGAAAAAGCATTTTACATCCATACAGCACTCATGAATATTTATACATACCAGCAACCAATAGAAGAATGGTACAATCCAACCCTAAGGCTGGTGTTTCTATTAGTGTATAATACATACATACAAAAGGTTTCGTCATCAAGATGAGATACTTATAATATCACTTATACATGAAACATAAAACAAACAAAAAGTATTAGTATATATATATATATATATATATATATATATATATATATATATATATATATATAAAATATATAATATACATATAGTAAAAAATAAATAAATAGTGAATAAAGAACCTGTGAATATTGTGTTGTAGTGGGGATATATAACACATCATGAGGTCCCCAGTACCATAGGTATAGGTATATTATAGGATTGATGAATAGTAATTCACAAAAACAGAAATGCATGGCTAAAGGTAGATCAAAGAATAAACTAATATGATTAATAAAAATCACATATCTGCTATATATAACTCTCCTTACCCTTGGAATAGGTATATTATGTGGTTACTAAGTAGTAATTCAAAACAACAGGAATGTATGGCTTAAAGTAGATCCAGAGAATAATCTGATATGGTTAGTAAAAGTCACATATCTGTTTTATATAACTCTGGCTCCTATGATGTGGCAGATATCAGTTACATAATATATGTACAAGAACTATTCCATTTGTTGAACACACAATTGTTCCAATATTTTTTTAATTATGGACCCATTTGATAATAAACACCTCAACTTGCAATGATATGTTCTAGATTATAAAGTTAACTAATATATAACCGGAACATATAGCCTATAAATTTATGAAAATGTATGGCATAAGTTATTAATATCTTAGGATATATGATTCTTAAATCAATATAATCCCAATTCTTCAGGCGAATTCCGGTATTAACAATCATTCCAAATTATAAATGGTCATTAAGGCCTGGGGGAAAGAGAGCTCCAAGGTGAATAATCCAATATTTCTCTTGATTGTAACCACATGGAACTTAGTCTTTTTCAGAAACTGATTAAGTTTGCTTAAATTAAAGATTGGCCTGAGGTCCTTTGTTTTCTTTGGTACCAAAAACAATCTGGAATAGACCCTGGATCCTATCTGGTCTAGTATGCTCTCCTGAATGACTTGATTTATGAGCAGCTTTTTGATCTCTGCTGCTGCGTTGTCAATGATGGGGTGAAATACCTGGGAGACATTTTAAGAGGCGGTGTGAAACTTCTATAAAGGGAGTGGCATAATCTCTGGATATGGGTCTCTCAACAACCAGGCATCTGAGGTGATCGGCTCCCAAGCATTGGGGTGTAGAGCTAAATGACCACTGACTGCCTCCAGAGAACAGCAGTCAGACAACCCTTCTGGATCGCTGAAACAGCCCACAGGAAATAGCCCTATGGAAGCCCTGATTCTTCAGACCACCTCTGTCCCACGCATGGTGTCCATTATGATTCTTCCCCCACCCTTAGAAGGAACCTTCTGTAGGAGCATCCTTGGAAGAGAACTGTGACTTCCTGAAGCAGAGTCACTTACCCCCTTTTTGATTCTTACAGAAGTATCACTGGGGGTAGAAAACTGAACTCCGATGGCAGTCAGCATATTCCCCTCTTGTTTACTCCTTGTCAATGTGTCTTTAACCTTGTCCAAACAAGGAGGACCTGCCAAAATGGGCATTGCTGAAGGATGCTTTGGAGCACTCCACAAAGCTGCACAACCACATCTAAGCATGGTGCCTCATCTCAGTCCCAGAATCTGCTGCTCTTAACACTTCATCATCTGTGTTAGAGATGAGTCTCATTGAAACATTAGTGATGGAAATCGAAGTGAACAACTGAGTCTCCAGCTTTTTTTGTGTATCCAGAGACTGTTGTGTCTTCAGGATACTTGACACTTCAGGGACGAGGTCTCACTGAAGTCTTGTCAAGTGCGATAAGTAGTTAAGAGTCCTCAAAGCAAAGGTGGGTAAACCATAAGATTGCTTCCCTAATTGATCCAGCATCTGAGACTCCCTATTCAGAGAGTGAATCAAGGACCTCCCCTCAGAAATCTCCTTTTAGTGGCTGCTGCTACCACAATGGCGTTGATGGCTGGGCCGTTACTCCAATGAGGCCTCTCTTTGGAGGGTGCAAGAACTTTGACTGACTTCCTAGGAACAGGTTCTACTATGTCAGGTTCCTTCCATGCCATTCAGGATACCAGGTCTTTAAGGGCATCCATAAGGTGAGCCACCCAAGTCATGGATGGGCCTTATGCCACAGGCCTCCAGAAAAATTGACTCCTCTAAACAGAAATCTTCAATGGTCCACCAATCATCCTGGTGAAGTTGCTCCAACAAATACCCAAAGGAGGTATAATCATGTAGGGACTTTGGGGAAGCCTCTCTTTCCTCAAGGTTGGCATCCTCGGCGAACGACTCTTCCAGGGGAATCCAAGTGCTTCCCCTTGCACTTTTTCTTCTCCAAAACCTCCCACTCTGATGAAGCTGGTAAAGAGGGGGAAGAGTAGGGTAGCCCAGCCAAGGGGGCAGACTGGAGGCTGGTTGATGTAGTCTGTCCTAGAGCAGACAAATGAATATCAAGAGGAACAGATGAAAAGTGGAAGGAGGAGTTGGCTGGAGACATCCAACCTTTGTCTCGAGAAAAGAACATCAAAGACTGAGGCAAAGATCGGCCTCTCAGATCCTGAAATCTGAGGCTACCTAAGACAACCCCAAACTTGAGGGAGCAGCATCTGGACCAGATGTTGAACTTGGAGCAAAGTTGTCTAAAGCTGAAGATCTGAGAGTGAGTGCTAATCCTGAAGCAGGAACCATCGATCCTGACCCAGACACTCTAGCTTTTATGCCAAGGCTCTGAGGTGCCGGTGGCCCTGAGCAAGTTGGGGACATGGCTACCAAGGAACAGGATGGAGCTGAAGATGGCCAAGCTGTTGGATCTGATCCAGAGAGTGGAAACTTGACCGGCACAGAAGACCTCAAATCCAAAGGGACAGAGAGAGGAAAACAAAATGATGGAGCCGAGGGTCCCGGTGTTGGAACCAGACCCAAGGGGATAATCCCAAATTGCATATGTACCTGCAACAAAGACATCCTAAACTTCTCCATATCAATATGTTTGATGCTGCCCAACTGCCTTGATGACTGGGCAGATGAGGCCACCGAGGATGGCTTTGAGGGTCTATGGGAAGAGCATCCCAAATGCTGGATCCAAGCTGGAGGGTCTTTGAATCAGGGTGGAGACAGGGAGGACTCCATTGATGGAAGAGGAGAAGTACAAGGGGAAATAACAGATGCTGTCCTGCCCTAAAGGTGCAACTTTGACCAGGAAGGGGCTCAGAATGCTCGGAGCTGGAGATGTCATTTGAATTGTTTTTGACACCGAGACACCATAGCCAATGTTGGTGCCCATGCTGCCAAGAAGGCTGAAAGTTGAGGGACCTTTGGACCTAGTGAACCCAAGGAAGTCAGTCCAGAGGGGGAGGCCAAAGAAGACCTCTTGTGTTCCCTCTTAGTATGCTTTGAGTCTCGCAGCCTAAGTTTCTTGGACCCATTCTTAGGATCCATGGCAGAAGCCCTGGAATCAGAAACAAAACCTGAAGAGCTAGAGGAAAAAAAGCCCTTTCAACACCAGCTTGGTCTTGCACTCACTAACAGCATGAGAGGTGAAGCTCTCACAGAAGGAGCAACCTTAGTCCAAATGCTCTGGACCCAGACAGTAGACACATTTAAGGTATACATCCTGGGAAGGCAATTTATGCCCAAAGAAAATGTACTTTTTAAACCTCTTATCCATTATCTTACCACAACAATGCATACAAATGAGAAACACAAGCCAAGGAAGAACAGTAAAACAGTAAAATACTTAACAGAGGAAAAGGGAGGGATGGGAAAAGAGACAATATCTAAGCTACCTAGCCCAAACAAACTACATCAAAATTACCTAAACCTAACAAAAAAGCTAACCACTATTCTATGTGGTAAGGGAAGAAGGATCTCACCAATCCTTCTCTAACTTCTTTGATGAAATAGAATCAGCCAAGTGGGGCCAAAGACCATGCCGCACAGATGGACGGTGACAAACTAGATCTGGGGAGCTGATGGAGGAGTGGGGAGTCATGGGTAAGGAATGCAGAGCCAAAATGGGCTAAAAGCTTTTGAATTGGCTGGTTTTGGATCCAAGTCAGAAGTAAAATCCCACAGGTTGAATCCAGACAGAGCAGACAACATCAGATCACTAGATACAGGGATCTGAACATTGTGACATGAACAGAATGTGGTGGAGGGACAAATATGTGTCCCAAAGGATCCCTGCACTACAGAGTTCATCTCTGACCATATTCAAATGAAACCTTGACAATTGGATGGGAAATCATACATTTACTTCCAGCTTTTCCCAGATGTCCCTTATGGACAAAGGCATTGATATAAAAAACATTATTCTAACTAACATGCCCTGCTAGAAATCCTTAGTTACCTCCCTACTAACATGCCCCCCTTCTCCCGTATAGACACCCTTGATATACTGGACCAAACGCATTTCGGGTGTGTGGCTAGGCTTGTAAGGGCTCTAGTAATTGTTAGCTTACTAACAACCTTCGAACATATGAACCTATGATTCTCTCCATGACTTTTTCCTGACACTGCTGTCAGGCTAAAAGACCAGTATTTCTCTAGATTTTTTCTTTACCTCTCCATTTACAACAGTTAATGTATCATAATAACAGTAACAACAGTTACTGTTTTCCTGTCCTAAGATACTTCTGATATGGTCAGGAAGATCTTCATTATGGGATTTATCAGTAGTACTCTGCAGGGATTCATGAGGACTCGGAGGTAATACGTTTGTTTTTTGTGCTTTATCCTCCCCTTCTACCTCCTACCTCTCTATCCTGATGTCTGCCCCCTGGTATCCCTACCCTGTACTTACTTCTGTCATGCATGGCACCCTTCCCTTTTTCTTTTCTTTTATTATTTATTTATTTATTTATTTATGCATGCATGCAAAGACTTCAGAACCTTTGAATGTTCCATTACCTCATTCCTATCTTTGTTCAGCCAGGCCAAGACTGACCCAATCATACTACTTTTGTTATATACCTAAATAAGCCTTTGCTCCATTTCCTGAACCTGTCATCCAATGCCACTTCAGCTTGTGTCACTGCTGCCCTCGGTACCTTTCTTGCCCAGTTGCTTTGTACCTTGTCTTTCTCTTCACCCCCTCCCTTCTACCTCTTCCACATCATGTCTTTTGCTCTAACCAGAAACCTTACTTATCTGTATAGCCAAATTTGCCTTCTCCTTCTTTTATCTCTTTTTCAAGTCCTTGTCCATAGCCTTGAGTACTACATCTCCGAACCATTCTTACAGCTTGTTTACTCTCTGTTCTTAGAATTCTAGGTAATCTCACACTCTGCCTCAGTTCATTTGACACAGTCCACTAAAAGCCAATGCCACTGTAGTTTCCTTTGTCTTTGTGTTCTCATCTATACCTTCCACTCTAAACCCTACAGTGGTATGATCATTGTTTGCTAATCCTGCTTAAATGTGAATGTAACCAACACAAAATAGCCAAGTATGTTCATAGGTTCATAGGTTCATAGGTTCATACTAGGCTATCTGCCCGAGGGCATTTACAAGCCTAGCCCATAGTTTTGTGGCTTACGCCACCCCTTTAGTATGGGGAACTATACCCATTATTTTGCTGTGCTTCTGTTGAGCAGTGACACTGAGGTAATCCCTGGGGTATATATGTTGTTGTTTTTATGTAGGGAAAACCAAGAAAAGACTTAAAGAATATACGTACAAGCATATATATATATGTATGATGTTCAATACAACAGCTGTGAAAATGTTTTATACAAATGCATTCAGAATTACCCTTGACATTTTTTTCTTTTTATGGTTGTTGTTTGTCTTTCGGCTTTTCCCGGTTAGGGTCGCCACAGTGGAACTCCGGTCCGCTAATGATCGGCAGTAGATTTTCATGATCACTGAGGTGACAGCTTGATGGCCAACCTTCAATGAAGGCACGCCCGTTTACACATGTCTTTTGAACGCCACTCAACTGTGGGGAGGACATGCAGACTCCACACAGGAGGCACTCCCTGCACTCCAGCCGAGAATCAAATGGAAGAACCTCTTGCTGTGAGGCAACAACGCTACCGCTGCACCACCACGGAATCCAGTGGGAGGTCCTTGGAAAGATTTATTTGAACATAGGGAGTTGATCTGGCAAATTAAACTGAATGCTTACAACCAACTGGAAATTATTGAATCTGCATCTATAGCTAGTATCTTATAACTTAAATCATGTGTTATATGATGGGTATGATGTTCTTTTATATAATGTATTACTATGATGAGTGGATGGTAACAAGAATTTATTTTATTTCCCTTCAATGTGATTTACTTTTTGGCAGTACTGTATTAGTGACAATGTTTCTATAAGAGAGAGTAGCCTTTTTAACAAGACTACAATTTTGATTGGAGGAATCAAATGTATGCGATGAAGAGCCACTTTTAAAAGTTAGTTTTAGTGTGTTGCTCTTGTTCTGATGAAGTCCTGTGATCAGAGGGATGATAGCGCTTAACATTGGGTATTAAAAAGTTTTTTTTACTACTTTTTTGTGTCACTTGTTGTTTTGGTGACAGCTTCTGTACATTATCAGTACATGTGGATGTCTTAACCCTCCTCTACCTTGGCTACAACCACATCAAGAATTGTGTCAGTCCAGCAACAGCTGATTGAACCTCTCATTGTCCAATTCTTTAATCAATTTCTGTTCCTTCTCTACCCTGCATTCTATCATCCTTCTCCCTTGATACATCTTTGGGTTTAGAGACTGTATCATTCTACCAGGGTTCTCCTTTCCTCTGTCTTAACCACGTAAGATAAGATAGATTAACCACCTAAGGATTTACCTTAGATTATGACCCTGCCCTATTCCTTTCTACCCTCATGGGATAGTGTTCCTCCTCCTCTCAAATCTCTCAGCTTATGACCTCCTGGTTTATGTTGACCATTCCTCTATCAGTCCTGAACAGCCTATGCCTGCACACCTCCACGTTGCACCTGCTCTTGTCATTGGCCCACATTTCTGTAATATCAGAAATGTGCACCTTCCCTTCCTGCATCATTATATGCAGCTGCACTATCATCATACTTTGGTTTATTGCATGGCATACTATCACCACCCAGCCATGCTCGGAGTCACTCCTGTTTGTTTCTCTACTAACTTGTACATCTGTTATTCCTACTTTCTACTTCCTCAGAATGTGCACCTCTTACCTTAACATTAGCAGGGAATCACTGCCAATATGGCATGTTTCCCTTCACTCAGGTATATCAGATAGCAGAAGGATACCATGAAGAAGAGCAACAGGCTTCCATTTTTTTTCCAAAAATAAGGATATCTATCTTTTAATTGTAAAGAAAGTTGAACAGTTACACTAATAGCTAACAGCCTACATTTTAAAATTATTTACCTTATATGCTGAGCACTTCAGAATTTTATATAACAATGTAAATAACTTTAATAAATATATCCATCTCCGGGTCTCACAACTAGATTAGCAAACTGTCAGCAAAAAAAAAGACAATTTTATTTTATCCCCTTCCCTCATATAAACTTCCAAGTCTGAGCTATGGATCCATTCTGCCAGTAGCTTTATACACAAAACAAAGAGGACGGGGACATTGGGTGGCCCTTGTCAGATTTAGGTTCATAGGTTCATAGGTTCATACTAGGCTATCTGCCCGAGGGCATTCACAAGCCTAGCCCATAGTTTTGTGGCTTACACCACCCCTTTAGTATGGGGAACTATACCCATTATTATGCTGTGCCTCTGTCGAGCAGTGACACTGAGGTAATCCCTGGGGTATATCTGCGATCTCCCATCCATTGGTCAAGATTTCTCTTGAACAAGGCCAGCGAGGTGCTCTGCCTCACATATACCGGGATTTTGTTCCACAGCATAGGGAGTCTTTGGGTGATGAATCTATCCCTCCAGCACGTCCTATTAATAGCCGTGTCGAGGTTTAAGTCTCCCGCCCTTGTGGCTCTGACTGATCTAGATTTTTTGAGGTGAAGCATATTCATCAAATCTGGGTTTGACATGGCCTTGTATGTCAGGCAAAGGTCACCTCTGAGCAAGCGTGGCGACTGAATAGAGCTGGAGTTCTTTCAGTCTGGCAGCATAGGACAGATTTTTGAGACCCTTTATCCTTTTGGTGAGGAACTATTGTGGCCTCCCCAGCTGCTGCAAGTGTCGGGTCAGATACATTCCAAATGGGGCATTGTACTCAATCATTGGTCTAATGAGTGATGAGTATAGGGAGACTATGACCTCCCTTGATCTAGATGTGAATCCCTTCATGATAAGGTGGGCAATGTAGAAGGTCTTCCTAACTACTTTAGCTACATGGGTGTCGAATGATAGGCTACTGTCAACCTGGGTCCCCAGGTCCCTGATAACTTCTTCTGTGCTCAGTGGATTGCCACCTATATGGTAGCTAGGGGTAACCTTGTTTTTCCCGAAGGGTATGACTATGCATTTTTTGGCATTTAACTTTAGGCCATGGCTCTGGCACCAGTTATCCGTTTCTGTGAGACCCTTCTGAAGGATATCTGTGTCAGATGTGTTTTCGACTATGGTGCCCAGTTTGCAGTCATCTGCAAACTTTGTCAGCCATAACACTCCTGTGTTTGCTTGTACTTCGGAAAAGTAGATGCCAAACAAGAGTGGGCCCAGGACTGAGCCCTGTGGGACACCACTTGTGACAGGCATTGAGTCTGACATGGTGCCAGCAACTCTGACCCTGTGGGTTCTGTCACTCAGCCAGTTTGCAACCCATCTTGTGATGTATGGGTTAACATTTAAGCTGATGAGTTTTTCAATGATACCCGAGTGGGGTATTGTATCGAAGGCCTTCGCCAGATCGAGGTAAGCTGTATGAACTGCCTTTCCCTCGTCAATGGCTTTGGTGACTGTTTCGAAAAAGTCAATCAAGTTTAAAAGGCATGATCTGCCTTTGACAAAGCCAAACTGGGTTGGATCCAAAGTCTGCAAATTCCCTATGTCTTTATTTATGAGGTCCATTATGATCCTCTCCATGGCTTTGCAGATAAGGCTTGTCAAGCTAATGGGCCGGTAATTTCCAGGGTCGGTGGAGGCACTGCCTTTGTGAAGTGGGACCACAGTTGCAGTGCGCCACTCACTGGGTACGTATCCAGAGGTGAGACTATGATTGAACAGCTGTCCTAGCTGTGGGTTTAATTCCTCGTTGAGTTCGTGGAGCACACAGCCGGGGACACCATCAGGTCCCATGGATGCTGTGTTTTTTGCTTTGGAGAGAGCAGTTCTCACTTGGGCGTTAGAGATGTTTGGGGGGCTGCAATCGTTTGGTATAGATATCTCTCCTTTTGGGGGGGAGGGGGGGGAGTTTGCACTGAACCTGTCAGCCAGTATGTTGGCAATGTCTGTAGGATCAGTAATCTTCACATCATTTTGAACTAGTTCTGAGCATATCTGGGTGTTTCCTCCCAGATTTCTAACATAGCTAAAGAAGGCCTTATGATTGTCTTTTGAGTCTTTATCTATTTTTCTCTCAAAATTTGCTTTGGATGATTTTATGAGAGCTCTTAGTTTTTTACTTATAGTGATCAAAGGTGTCTTACCTTTTAAGGATTTTGCTCTATCTTGTAGTAGCTTCCTCCTTTTGTTGTAGAATTTGTTTATGGCTGGGGTCCACCAGACTGGACGCTTGCCTTTGGTACAAAGAGTCTTTGTTTTGCTTGGGATTGCCTTATCCATGCAGTCCTGCAGGTGCTGGTAGAAGGCATTTGTAAGTGATTCAGTGGCTTGAGTACTGTTTTCCGCCAGCTTGGGGGCCTTAAAGGAGACCACACTAGTCTTTAGAAGTGTGAAGTCGGCTTTCGAGAAGTTCTTTACTGTGGTCTTTTTTATTTCAGGTGGGGGTGGGATGAGGACTTCCAGCGAGATTAGTTTGTGATCTGATCTCACCAGTGAGGGGTATACTTCCGGTGTTGAACATTGTGCTCCCATGTTCGTGATGATGAGATCAAGTATGTTTTCTCCTCTTGTGGGGATGGTGACTAGTTGTTCCATGGCATTTGAGTTTATGAATTCCAGGAACTTTTGGGCTAGGGTGTTTGGGCTTGAGTAGTGTTCCCAGTCTATATTAGGGTAATTGAAGTCACCTAGTATGATGGTGTTTGGTGATACATTTATCCTCCAGTGTTTTCAGGAAGGCCATGTGAGGTTCCTGAGTTTGTGAGGGTGGCCTGTAACATGCTACAATTTGCAGAGCAGTCTTGCCTATGGTTAATTGCACCTGGATGGTCTCCAATGCATCATGCGTTGCCACCAGTCTTGAGGTGTGGGTGTCCTTGATGAATATGGATACCCCCCCTCCTTTCTTGGTATTGTCTGGATTTTGGGGCGGAACGCATGATATGAGGTAAAACCTGATAGTGCTGGGGTGCTCTCAGGAGCCTTGAACCAGGTTTCTGTCACAGCACAGACATCGATGTTCTCCATACTGAGAAGGGCCTCGAGTGCGTGCATTTTGAGATTTAGACTTCTGGCATTGAGCAGCATTACCCTTAGTTTTTTCCTTTTTGTGTTCTAGGGTGGTAGGTTTAGAATTTGAGCCTAGCCTAAAAAAGGCACTATGGGAGAGGCAAGAGCCTTTGCCAGTATCCGGTATCCCAGGGTGACAGGTGCAAGCCGTCCCTTGAAGCAGCGTGGCTTGTCCAGCATGTCATCCCAGGCAGACAGACATTGGATCCCCTTTGAATGACACCAGAGTTTAAGCCAATTGTTAAAGCTGATCATCTTATCTCTGTATTGTGGCATCATTCTTGGTGAAGGTAGGATACTGCTCAAGGTCAGGGTCATACCTGCCTGGGCTACATAATCAGAGAGCTCCTCAATGTCTCTTTTCATGTAGTCCAAGGAGGTACGTCTCAGGTCGTTTACACCAGCGTGGACAATGACTGAGTCATATTTGTACCTGCTGTTGAGAGACCTGAGTGCTTGCGTTATGTGGCGGATTCTAGCGCCCGACAGGCAGCTTACTGTAACTCTCTCCTTACTCAGTCTGGTGAGCGGAACGTCAGTGTGTCTGACTATGGAGTCACCAATGACTAGTGTGTCTGGCATTGTGTTTGGCCTTAAGGGCTGTGACTGTTTGACACTCTGACTGTGAGGTCTATGTGTATCAGGTGTTGTGTTCTGAGGTGGTGGTTCTTTGGGTGTCTGCTTTGGTGGCCTCTGCTGTTTTGGTAGATTTTTGATCAGAGCCTCCGAGTATGTCTTTGTGTGTTTATGTGTATGATTTGAGGTTGTGATGGTACTATGTGAGACTGGGTCTATAGTGTGTGTGGTAACCTTCTCCTCCTGACTGGTCTTGCCAGTCCTATGTTGAGAGAGCTCAGCCTCCAGTTTGGCCGTATAGTTGCATCTCTCGCATGTATTTGTGTTTTGTGGGAGGAAGAGAGGGTTGTCTGTGTACATGAGGCAATTGTAACATTGCCTCAATATTCCCAGGTTCACCAGCTGAGCAGGAGAGGACACTAGCAACTGATCCCTCGACATGCTAGAAGGAGTAGACAAAAAAACTTTAAAAGAGATTCCGGGGGATATGGGTGACCAAGAAATGGGGGTTTGCCTTTTTGGGGTACTATCTATGACAAGAGTGCTGTATCAAGGTAATAAGTACTGTAGGAGCAAGTGCTAGGTTTAACAGATAGAGAATAGTCTACTTGGAGTCAAGTAGAGATGATCTTTTTAGTTGTAGGATACGCTGATTAGATCAGTAGTATAGTTCGAGGAAGGTAGTTTTAAGGGAAAATTTGAAGAGTGGACTTTATGTAGCCCGAATAGTTTAAACCTGCTTAACCGGCGCTGCCCTAGTGTGCAACAGTGGCAACTCCACGCTAATTCTCGCTAAAGCGCGCTAAAATGCGCTTTATAGCAGGGGGCTGGAAAAGACAGGAAATGACCCAAAATGGCCAATAGACTACAAGTTACTGCCTTAAACCACTCCTCTAAGGGCAAACAGGCAGCTCAGTACTCCCCACTCTCACTGGTGAGTAAAGAAACTTCCCCCTGATCAAACAAGGAAAATGGAGAAACACAGGAACCAAGACAAAGCCCAGGGATCAGCAAAATCTGGTCTCTGGAACACTAGTTAGGAAAGTATGGAAAACAAGGATATTTTTTTTTTTTTTCAAGTTTTTTTACAGAAAAGCAGAAAACACAATAAATGCTATGATTTTCGACTAAATGCTATCAAAAGCTAGTACACTTGAGTGTATTAGCCTGTAGTTTAACTTTTAGGCAAAACTTAAACTAGCAAGTGCAGTAAACAGTTTTAGCTTATAAACACAGTAAAAACAGTGCAGAGTTTGATAAAACAAGCAGAAACAGTAGTCGAAAGGCACAAAAAGTCGAAAAAAGCCAAGAAAAATACTTAAAATCTGGAAAGGTAGTCTTTTCTGGTCTCTGCTGCTAGAGGAACACTGCTGGCCACCACGAGGAGCTGTGCTGAGTTCTCAATAGCTGGAAAAGCCCGCCAAAACGCACTTTATAGCAGGGGCTGGAAAAGACAGGAAATGACCCAAAATGGCCAATAGACTACAAGTTACTGCCTTAAACCACTCCTCTAAGGGCAAACAGGCAGCTCAGTACTCCCCACTCTCACTGGTGAGTAAAGAAACTTCCCCCTGACCAAACAAGGAAAATGGAGAAACACAGGAACCAAGACAAAGCCCAGGGATCAGCAAAATCTGGTCTCTGGAACACTAGTTAGGAAAGTATGGAAAACAAGGATATTTTTTTGTTTTTTCAAGTTTTTTTACAGAAAAGCAGAAAACACAATAAATGCTATGATTTTCGACTAAATGCTATCAAAAGCTAGTACACTTGAGTGTATTAGCCTGTAGTTTAACTTTTAGGCAAAACTTAAACTAGCAAGTGCAGTAAACAGTTTTAGCTTATAAACACAGTAAAACAGTGCAGAGTTTGATAAAACAAGCAGAAACAGTAGTCGAAAGGCACAAAGAGTCGAAAAAAGCCAAGAAAAATACTTAAAATCTGGAAAGGTAGTCTTTTCTGGTCTCTGCTGCTAGAGGAACACTGCTGGCCACCACGAGGAGCTGTGCTGAGTTCTCAATAGCTGGAAAAGCCCGCCAAAACGCGCTTTATAGCAGGGGGTCTGGAAAAGACAGGAAATTACCCAAAATGGCCAATAGACTACAAGTTACTGCCTTAAACCACTCCTCTAAGGGCAAACAGGCAGCTCAGTACTCCCCACTCTCACTGGTGAGTAAAGAAACTTCCCCCTGACCAAACAAGGAAAATGGAGAAACACAGGAACCAAGACAAAGCCCAGGGATCAGCAAAATCTGGTCTCTGGAACACTAGTTTCCCTTTGAAATATAAATATATCCAAAAGGCATCCATTTACCTTAACTTTAGCAGGAGATCCTTTACGTACTGAATTAATCAAATAAATAAAACCTTTCAAGAACCAGAAAGCCCTTAGCACCTAAAACCCAGGTGAGAACCTTCTCTACATCTAATGGCCACACCTTCAGAGAAATTCTCCCACACTGCATCAATAATAATGCTTTAATGGTATTAGCTGAGGTTTGATATTCTATGACAACCACACTGATTAGACTTGTGGAAAGCCTTGTAATAACAATTTCCACCTCTCAGGCAACAGTGGCATGAAGCACCAGAAGTGCATGGAACACCAAACTTATGCTCTAAAATGGACGAAAATATGGCTAAAAAACTTTCTGATGTAAAAAAAAAGGACATTTAATAAGGCTTTTTTAAGCAACTGTCATTGTCATTAAATTCTCCAAAGAATGCCACGCAGTAACAGGACCCGGAACTCTCTGACGATAATCGTTGTAAATGAAACCACTTTTAATAAATTAAAAAAACAGCAACAGTACTTAAAACAAGCGCTTTCGCTCGGTCAATACCGAGCTTCTTCCTCTCAGTATTGACCTCTCGGTATTGACCGAGAGAAAGCACTTGTTTTAAGTACTGTTTGCTGGTTTTTACTTTATTAAAAGTGGTTTCATTTACAACTATTATCGTCAGAGAGTTCTGGGTCCTATTACTGCGTGGCATTCTTTGGATTATTGGCTTGTTCTACTTGCTGCTTTTTTGTCATTAAATTCTACTTTCATACTACAGCATTAAGAGAGGTCCGCAACCACCATGGAAGTGCTTTGGAAAGTGCAGGAAGCACAAACAGTTTTAAACATTTGACTGAATTAAGTATTTAAAATGTCTTCCAAAACTTCCCACCATAGCCGGCCTTAGGCATAGGCCAACTAGGCGGCCGCCTAGGCGCCAGTCTAGCAGGGGCACTTTTCTAGCATTTAATTGATGTAGTTAGACCAGGATGGGGGCACCAGGTAGTGTGGTGGGGGGCGCCATGGAGCCCTTTTGCCTAGGGCACCAGTTGACCTAAGGCCGCTGCTGCTTCCCACCGTTGTCTAATGGTGGCCATTCTTGGTGTGCTAACGCTAACTGTATTACAGCTTTAAAAGCGGTAAAATACTTAACACTCTTACTCTGACTGTTGCAGTACATGGGAACAGATTAGGCTCCTTTCTGATTATAAACCTGTTTGTTATGTTTTCTCAACACAGATGGGAAAAATCAACTCAAGAGGAAATTTCATGACATCCATGCCTTGAGCATATTACATACTGATTATGATTAAAGACCCCGTCATAGTTATATAATCACACAATTCAGTACGGAAATAGGGTGGTATGTGTCTGCGTCTGTTAGTTCCTTCCCCTTATTATGTATTATTAACTACACCAGTTCACATGCACTACTTGAAGGAATCACAGAATTCAAAAATTCAAAACTCTGCTGCACCTGTACAGAAAAGATCTCAACACAGGTTCTCCCCATGTAAACTGGGATCATACGTTTTGGGGGTATAATGAGTTAGCAGATTTAAAAAATTCCCTACAGAGTACTCTGTCAGAAATATTGGATGGACAAATGGGCATAACTAAGAAAATGATTATTCTGAGATGGGATATGGGATCTGAATTGTATATAAATAGTAAGGTCTTGTTATATTTAATTCTGGTGGCTGCTAAAAAAACAAATTACTAGAAAATGGGAATCGAAGTCTAAACTAGCTGTATTTGAAGTACCAAATACTGTTGGAAATTGTGGGAATACATGCAGAGCAATATGATAATTATATAAAAATATATATGTGATGTATGACATTTGCAACTAGAAATATGTTAATATGGTTTGTTTTCATTTATATAAATATATGTGTGCCCATGCTTTAAATGATAATTCAATTAAGGTGTTAAAAAAAAACATATGTTCTGACCTGATGACATAAGTTCCTTCTGGAAAACCATATGACCCCAAGTACTGCCAGGGTGCTTGGGCCTCTATCTTTCTTCTCAGGTTTTCCAACATGGTAGGCCTTATTAATGTTTTCTGAAGTGTCTCTGTAAATCTCTGCAGTAGGAGGGTCACAAGCAACCCATATGCACACCCCACATCCACTAACTGTATCCCCAAACTGTGCAAAGACTGACAGTATTTCCTAAAAAAAACTCTCTAATTTTTTTCCAGATTGGCTAACATTTGTCACACATTATCCTTTCTTCACCCACCCCTCTCCTTTCACTTGCTGTAACCTTATTGCCAGTGCCATTTATGTCACCAGAGTATTTTCAAAACAATTAAGACTCAAAGTTATTTGTCTAAACTACTCTTGTCTGCCCAAAGTTTCATTATTTCAGCTTTAGTCTCCCTAGTCAAAATACCTAACCCCAAAACACCTTCCTATTTTATTTCATGCATATCTAGCAGCAGATCTAACCTTAACCTCAAAGCCATCTGCTTCTACCTCTATATCCACTTACAAAGGCTTTACAGGTTTTCTCCGAGACCACCTGACTGCATCCCAGTTGTCTTGAAAGCCTCTATTTGGGCACATCTGATCATTGCCCCCAAACACACCACTGTCATGACAGCCAAACTTTAAATTTCAGTACTGTACATCTTCTTCTTCTTCTTCTTCTTCTTCTTCTTTCAGCTACTCCTGTTAGGGGTCGCCACAGCAAATCAACTGTTTCCATTTCTTCCTGTCCTCTGCATCTTTCTCTGTCACACCAACCACCTGCATGTCCTTTCTCACCACATCCATAAACCTTATCTTAGGCCTTCCTCTTTTCCTGTTACCTGGCAGCTTCATCCTTAGCATCTTTTTCCCAATATACTCTGCATCCCTCCTCAGCACATGTCCAAACCAATGTAATCTTGCCTCTCTGGCTTTGTCTCCAAACCTTCCAACCTGGGATGAGCCTCTAATATACTTATTCCTAATCCTGCCCATCCTCGTCACACCCAGTGCAAATCTTAACATCTTCAACTCTGCCACGTCAACCTCTGACTCCTGCCTTTTAGTCAATGCCACTGTCTCCAACCCATATAACATAGCTGGTCTCACTACCCTCTTGTAGACCTTCCCTTTCACTCTTACTGGTACTCGTCTGTCACAAATCACTCCTGATACTCTTCTCCACCCACTCCATCCTGCCTGTACTCTCTTCTTCACCTCTCTTCCACACTCACTATTACTCTGAACTGTTGATCCCAAGTACTTGAACTCATTCACCTTTGCCACCTCTACTCCCTGCATCCTCACCATTCCTCTATCCTCCCTCTCCTTCACACACATATATTCTATCTTAGTCCTGCTGACCTTCATTCCTCTTCTCTCTAGAATACCACAACTCCTCTCTAGGCACCCTGCCATATGCTTTCTCTAAATCCACAAAGACACAATGCAACTCCTTCTGACCTTCTCTGTACTTTAGTACTGTACAGCATACAATATAATTTATGCTGTGGTCCTGCTACAGAAGAGCAAAACTTGCCAAGCTAAACTCCTCACTGCCAAACTCCATGATCACCATTTAACACAGGAAATCACTATCATGCTCTTTATATGAGTGCAATGGCAGAAAACAGTTAGTTATGTACTCACCATAACGATCAATGTATGTGTCCATCTCGCCTACATTCATTACTAACGCTGACTCGGACGACTATTTTTTTCTAGCACAAAGTGTCTAATTTGCTGGGCTAACTGGTATCCCAGGATGCACCTTGCCCAAACCCCCAGATCTTGTTTGCATACATTGCAATCACTCCACATACACAACCCTCACTAAGAGGAATATCACCAACCAGGAAAAAGGAACAAATAACCAATTTTGAAGGGTCTCAGAGCAATTTTCCTCCAAATCCTTGAGAAAGGGGGCAGGTGGGAGGGTACGTAAGAATGTAGGTGAGATGGACCACATACATCGATCGTTATGGTGAGTACATAACTAACTGATGTTATGTGGTCCTATCTCGCCTACATTCATTACTGACAGGACAGCGTCCCTAGCACCTCTAACCTGGGAGGCTCATAGGAAAATTCTCATGAGAACCGTGGAACCAAAGGAAGCCCGGCCTCTTGATGCCACGTCCAGCTTGTAATGAGAGATAAAGGTATGATGAGAAGCCCAGGTGGCCGCTGCACAAATGTCGTCCAAGGAAAGCCTGGCATGATACGCTATCGAAGTCGAGACTTCCCTGATGGAATGAGCTTTAACTGGGAATGGTAAATTCCTGCCTGCTGATGAGTAAATAAAGGAAATGCAATCCTTAATCCACTTAGAAATTGTGCACTTGGAAGCAGGGCCACCCGTTCTATTCTCAGAGAAGGACACAAACAATTGATCCGATTTCCTTACATGTTTCGTTCTGTGTAAATAGAATCTCAGTTGCCTATGCACATCCAATTGATGAAATTTGAACTCTGCTTTGTTGGAGAAGTTTGGAAAAAACACCGGTAACTCAATGGATTGGTGGAGGCTAAATGTGGAAGACACCTTAGGAAGGAAGGACGGATTCAGTCTCAAGGATACCCTGTCCTTATGGAAGATCAAATACGGGGGTTTAATGGACAACACTTGAAGTTCTGATACTCTTCTAGCTGAAGTGATGGAAACCAAGAACGCCGTCTTCCAGGATAAGAATTTAAGTTCGCAAGTGGCAGCCGGCTCAAAGGGCAGAGAAGTAATGGCTTGTAACACCAGATTTAAATCCCATGGCATAACGGGTTCTGACACAGGAGGGCGAAGTAACGAGGCTCCTTTCAAAAAGGCCTTACAAAGTTTATGGCCCATAAGAGCGGGCTCGTAGGATACATGGAAGTTAGAAATGGCCGCCAGCTGCCCCTTAATGGTCGAGGGAGTGGAGCCCTGTCGGAATACCATAGCTAAAAAGTCTAAGACCCCCGATATAGGGGCTGTGAAAGGGTCCAGACCTTGGGCCTGAGCCCAGATGGAAAATCTCTTCCATTTGTTGGAGTAAATTCTTCTGGTGGAGGACTTGTGAGATGACGACAGGATATGCACCACCTCAGGTGAAAGGGAATGTAGTCTAACTAATGATGGAAGTGGAGCAGCCAGGCTGTCAACCTGAGGGACGGTAGGGAGGGGTGGGACTGTCCCGACATGTAAGTCAATAGGTGTGGCACTGGATCCAGAGTCCTAGGACCGTCCACTGTGTACTGCTGAAGAAAGGGGAACCAGACTTGGCAGGGCCAGTGTGGGGCAATTAGAATCATCTTGCTTCCCAAGTATATGGCTTTCTGAATCACTCGGTAACAGAAGAAATGGAGGAAAGGCATCGAGCAGACCGGGAGGCCAACCATGGACTAGTGCGTCCCTGGGTGACTCCCCTGTGGGGGGATCAGGGTGAAGTAGTTGCTGCAGTTGGCATTGAGAGGACTGGCAAAAAGATCGCAGCAAGGCTGACCCCACTTGCTGAAGATCCGAGTCGCAACTCGGTTGTTCAAAGACCACTCGTAAGGCATCAGAATAGCTCTGCTTAGCCTGTCTGATATCACGTTGACTTTCCCGGAATGTGCGTTGCCACTAGGAACAGTTGGGAAGATGCTGCCCAATGCCACACTCTCATGGCTTCTCTGCAAAGAGGGTAAGACTTGGTTCCTCCTTGCTTCTTCAGGTACCACACAACTGACATGCTGTCTGAGTGAATTGCAATCGTTCCCCGGGGAAGAGAGCTTTGGAGTGCTTGCAATGCTAATAGCACCACTCTCATCTCTAGGACATTGATGCGTAAGTGTACCTCATGATCCTGCCACGTGCCTTGGACCGTTCTGCCCAGATAATGCCCCACCCTATCTGGGAAGTGCCCGTGGTCACTGTGGCAGCAGGAGACAAAGGAACTAGATTCCTCCCCTTGTTCAGGTTGGATGAACATAGCCACCAACGGAGATCCTGTCTGCATTGTTCCATGAGCAGAATTGGATGAGAGAGAGGGAATTTTTGAAAGGACCACTGGACTGAAAGGAGCCACTGGAGGATCCGCATGTGTAGCCTGGCTAAGGGCACTAGCATGATGGTAGCCACCATGGATCCCAATAGCTGAAGAACTAGCCTGGCTTGGACCTTCTTGAGGGGCAACAAAGCTTGAACTTGAGATTGCAGCACTCTTATCCTTTCTAGAGGTAGAAAGGCCCTCATTTGAACAGAGTCTAGCTCTGCTCCTAGCCTTTGGCAAAGGGTTATGGTAGCCTCCCTGGCTCGAATGAGGAGATGCCTGGTGGGGGTAGTAAGGAGCCAATCATCCAGGTAAGGAAACACCTGGAATCCTAGACATCTCAGGTGAGCTGTCACCACTGCCAAACACTTGGTAAACACCCTGGGGGCTGTGGTGAGACCAAAGGGCAGGGCACAAAACTGGAAATGACTGGCTCCCAGCCGGAAGCGTAAATGATTCCTGGATGCCTTGTTCATCTTGATGTGGTAATAGGCATCCTTGAGTTCGATGGAGCACATCCATACTTCCTCTCCCAGCAATGGGAAGATGGATTGAAGAGTGACCATTCAGAATTTGGACTTTAGGACGTAGTGATTCAATCGGCTGAGATCCAGAATGGGTCTCAGGTCCCTTGTTTTTTTTGGCACCAAAAAGAGTCTTGAGTAAGTTCCTGATCCGATCTGGTCTGAGGGGACCGGTTGGATGACTCCTTTTCCTACCAGCTTTGATATCTCTAGTGCTGCTTGATCCCTTTGACTGGGTGGAACGTCTGGGATGTTTCTGATTGGGGAAGGGGGTGAAGTAAAGGGAATGGTGTAACCTCTGGTAATTATTCGAAGCACCCATCGATCCTGGGTGATGCTCTCCCAGGCTTGAGGATGCCTCAAAAAATGGCCCCTGACTGGCTTTGGAATAGCACAGTTGGGCAATCCCTCAGTGATGCTGATAGGAAGATCCGCGAAAGGAGTCGTGGTCTCCCAAATTGTGGTGGCCTCCTCTGCCCCTAGGACGGCGTCTTACAGAGAAATTCCCCCCTCCTCTGCCTCTGGAGGGGGGGCTCACCATGAGTGGCGGGGAAAGACTTTTGTGACTTCTTGAACCACATCTTCCCTCCTCTCTGAGCCTTGGGATAAGGCCTAGAGGGAAGAGAAAAATGGGCCCCTACGGCAGATAAGGTCTTACCCTCCTGCTCACATCTGGTGAGAGTGTCTTTCCCTTTGTGTCCAAAAAGAGAGGACACATTGAAGGGGGTGTCAGTGAAGGAAGACTTGAAGGCCTCCACAAAGTGACATAGGCTCATCCAGGCTTGCCTCCTAAGAGCCAAAACTGAACTAGCTGCCCTACTCGCCTCCTCGGCTGCATAAGATATGAGCCTCATGGATGAGTTGACAATGAAACCAAGGGTAGACAACTGGGCATTAACAGTCTGCGCTACCACCTCAGGCATGTTACCCGTCAAGGTATCTCCCAACTCTTTGAGGAGATCTCTCTGGAGCCTGGAAAAGTGACAAAGGTAATTCAGTGACCGCAGTGTAAATGTCACTGAAGACAGGGTATGCTTCCCATACCGATCCATACTCCTGGACTCCTTGTTAGGAGGATGGATGGAAGAAGAAGCCTCTGCAACTTCCTGCTGAGTGGCTGATGCCACCACCATGGCATCTACGGGGACCCCTTTTGTCAAGAACTCTTTCCCTGGGGGAGCAGACAGGAACTTATTCGGATGACTGGGCACCGGTTCCATGGAATCAGGGTGCTCCCACACCCTTTGACAAATCAGGTCCAAGAGTTCATCGAAGGGTGGAGACACCCAGGAGGCAGAATGTTGAGCTCTGAAGGCCTTGAGGAATACCGACTCCTCCTCAGAGGGGGACTTGGAAGGCCAGTCACCTCTCTGCCTCAATATCTCCAGGATGTCGGAGAAAGAGACATCATTGGAAGACGACTTAGGGGATCCCTCTGCATCCTCGAGGTCGGTATCGGAGGTGATGGACTTGTCTTGGGAGTCTATGTGCTTCCTCTTGCACAACTTCTTCCAGGGAGGCTCCTCAGGCACAGACTCTGAGGGGCCCTCAGAAAGTTGGGGACCACTCATGGGGGTGTCCTCAGGCCTTCGAGCTCCACTGTCCATGGATAGGGGGGAATCAGAGGCTCTAGCCAGGGTGTATGGGAACGGAGTGACCGATCCAAGTGATGTCACTGACGACCTGGCCAGTGTGCTCCTCATGGCCTCGAAGGCGGGCCCCCCGAATCCGAGACCACAACTGGGGTCGGGGTCCCCCTAGCCGAAGTGTCAGTGTCTTATATAAATATTTATATAAGATACTGATATTATATTATATCAATGCATTAATTAATATATAATGTACATTTTTTATATATAAATAACCTTTAATTGCCTTCCCCTGCTTTCCTTTTCTTAGTGTCTTTTTAAGTTACATTTTAACAGGCACTGATGCACTCAGTTTAACACATCTTATAAGTTTTTCAGCTTATAAATAAATTGTGGCACATGAAGAAGCTCCCATTTTCTTCTTTTTTTATGGTGTGAATATTATAAATGCAATATATTAAAACTTGTAATTAGAGCATTAGTTTTATTGTGTGATGAACAGGTTATTTGCATTTTTAGTATTTAATGATTTTGTTCTCACCAGTAGACTATTATTAGGAAGTCTTATGACTGAAAGATGAAAGCATTCAACTTTTATTAAAGTGCTGCTGAGAATGCTTGTACATCTTTGTTTTAATTTTTAAACTTACAGGTCTACTGATCACTACTGTTTTTTATTATTTGCTCAAGTTACTTTTCTAGGAACATGTATCATAGCTGTTATATCAGGTATTTTCGGTCAGTATGTGACATTTTCCTGGCAAGCTTCATAAGCTTGAAAAAACAACACAGTGATGTAGGATATCACTGCTATAGTTCTGCAAACAATCTGAGATGTTTCTGTGACACCATGCAGTATTTGCTATACTATGAAATTGTGTTATCATACCTAGTTTCTCAAAAACCATATGCCCCCAAATATTAGGGTAATTCACTTTTTTTAAATTGCAACCTATAGCTTAACAATGCACACTAAGTCCTCTGTTAAGTATTTCCTGTCAATGTCTAATATTTTGTGCCACTCTCTAGTTTAAATTCTACATTTTATCTCCTAATTCTCAGTATTCCTTTTCAACAGTCTAACATATATTCTTGTCAGATTGATTCACATGCTTTTTCAGATTTCACATAAAGTCTTTGCACTTCAGCAGAATCCACAAACACTTCATTTTCACATCACTTTTCAGCAACACGTACATTATTTTGAAAACACTTGTTCTTGTTTTCTTACATTCTAGAAAAATACTTTTCTAGTACATACACTGCAATACTGATGAAATACCGGATGACTTATTGTCATGTGTATAACCTAGCTGACTACAGATTTCATTCAAAACAAGACACACCCTGTCTTTTTTAAAGTAATTTCCTTATAACTTTACTTAACAGATCTATTACTTTTACAACACATGTGGCCTTTATTCCTCAGTTTATTATATCATTCATATTTTACCTCACATGTTCTCTTACTTCATTTTTAACTCTGCACTAATAATTTCACTTGATCGCTTTGCCAATCAATTTCTTTTAATAGCGTGCCCTTTAATTCATCATATATTACTAATTATTCTGTCTCTTATCAGAGAATTATGCAGCTCACCAAATGCAGTTTTTGGCTCTGTTCTTTATATCAGTAACATACACATATACAGACTCTGTAGGGCCTTGTACTTTTTATGGTCCCATCCCTAGCAACATGCAGGTATTTAGTATACTGAATATATTCTGATTTTTTCAACTAATCCATTTGCAATGAGGAATAAACTGAATTTCTGGATCCAAAAGCTACAGCTTCCTGTCATCTTTCCTTGCAATGGAATTCCTGGGAGTTTCAGTTAAGGCATATACCCACTGAAAACTTTATCTCTGTAGGTCTAAACACACACACACACACACACACACACACACACACACACACACACATATATATATATATATATATATATATATATATATATATATATATATATATATACACACACACACACACATAACTGGAATTGATCGTAAAAAGTATGTCTTTACGTTAGTAGATATATTTCTTCACTTACCTGATACTTTCTCCACTGTCTGAAAACACATTATGATTGGAAGCTTAATAAACAAAATACACAGAGGAGATAGTGATCTCACATCCAGGAGGTCTAAATCAAAACTTAATTGTTCAAGAAAATCTGTATATCTAAACCAGAAAGAATTTATTTGGACTTCAGGTTAGAGATTGCCTTCCTTATCAAGGACTGATGTCAGAGTATAGGCAAAGAGAGAGAAATGAGGGGGGTTAGTTTTAAATGATAGTCTACCACTGGTTGAGTTTTTAATATAATCTAGAACAGAAGCTGCCATTAAAAAAGGAATAATTAGTACAGCATATAAAATATTGCATAACTATACGAATCAATCAGAGGTGGTTAGAAGGAATTGGGAAGACAGATTGGATAAGCAATTCACAAAGAAACAGTGGGAGGATATATATGTGTTTTCCAAATATGCAACAAAGTCTAGAAGATGTAGGATCTTTGCACTGAAGTGCTTATACAGGTATTTTTATTCTCCAAGTAGAATTTTTCCTCCGGTGGACAGCAAATCTTGGAGGTGTGATGGGGAAGAAAGTGGCAATTGGAAACATAAACTATAATGAGTTGGCAGACCTTAAAGAATCCCTACAGACTACATTGTCAGAGATCCTGGGTGAGCAAATTGGTGTAACTAACAAAATGTCTTTTTGAGCTATGATACAGAATCAATACTGCTTAAACATAGTAAGTTGTTGTGCAGTCTAATTATGGTGGCTGCCAAAAAAGCAATTACTAGAAAATGGAAATCAAAGTCTAAACCAACTTCACTAGAAGTAGGGAATATAATAACATAGATCAAACAACTGGAACTGGGATCTTTAGAAAAGGGTAGGAGCAAATTACATAGGAAAAATGGGAATTGTGGGAAGAGTACATGAAGAGGAGGAACAAGGTTTAAAGGAAGGCAGGATCTGAATAATCTATGTAATGTCTGATAATGACTGGATAGATTATAAGTGATGTATAGTATTTGCAACTGCAATTGTGTCAACATGGTTTGTAATGTATAATGTTTGCGACTGGGATTGTTTCAACATGGTTTGTTTTCGTTTATATAAATATAAGATCACCTATGTTATATGTGATAATTTAATAAAAGATGTTTCTTGGTTATATAAAAAAGAACATCTGTACATCATATAACTTGCATCTCACTATAGTTAGCTCACTAACCATAAAACTATATATCCACAACTAACAAGCCATACATCCAAAGCAAGAAATCTTGAAAGTGTTTCAGTCTTATTGCCACTCATAGTTTAAAATGTACATTCAACTGATTCACATAAAGCACAAGCGATATCACAGTGTTTCAAACAACTATTTCATATGGCATAATTTTCATAAGTGCAAAAACTTCTGAATGGGAAATCTACTGATAAATGTTATTTATTTATTTATTGTATTATTTACTTACTAGTTATTCACTGGATAAATGGACTGGTCTATCGATCCTTTTCAGCCAAGACCAGAGCACAAAGACCAGAAACCATATTATGGTCTTTCATTCAACAATACTATATACAAAAGGACTACACAATAAAATTCAAAAGATAGTAAGACTGAATGCAGATATAGTAACTTTCTTTGCAGTCAGCATGCATAAAATACAGTGCAGTCATATATAACATGTAAACACCTATATACATGTGAAATATTTGTGTTTAAGATGCCAAATTGAGGGGCTGATAAAAGTATATTAAATGTATTCTAGTATTCATGATATGTGATGATACATTACCTAGCCATTGTCATGACAGCAGTTGCAGGTAGATTCAGTAAAGAGATGTTCTTTAACTGCATATTTTGCATCTCTGAAGCTTTTAATCATTTCTAAATTTTTGATATATGTAGGCAGGTGGTTCCAGGTAGTATGTCCCAGTCTAGAAAAGGCTCTCTCACCTACAGCAGTTTTAAATGCAGAGTATACAATAATGAAATTGTTATCCTGTGCACGCCTTAGTACATAAGGGCTATCTTATAAATGTAGTTTCACTCTTAAAGAGAGGCAATAACCATGTTTTAACACCTTGTAAATTAGAGAACATAGAAAAAAAGAGTCCCTATGTGGCACCGAGCACTATTTGGATTTTTTTAGCAAACTGCAATGCTGAGTCTGGTTGCATGCTAATAGAATGAATCTGATTTTATTCTTAGCGATCTGTATTCTATGATTATGTGGTGAATGCATAACAAGAAAAGGAAGGTCAGACTGAAGTTTGGGTATTAAAATATTTTTAGCAGTGGCCCTTCAAGCAGCAGGTGAAAGAAGGTAACTGATCTTGTTTTAATTGAGCAAGGACTTCATTAGTTATAAAATCAGAGTGTATGGAAAAGGAAAGGCTAGGGTCAAATATTAGTCCTATGTAGCTCTGTTTAGTGGCATTAGGTATTCTATTCACATTAAGATCTGTTAAGAGACTAGGAGGAATAGTGGGCCAATTATTGGCTGAGGCAATGACCATGACATCAGTTTTCTTGGAGTTAAATGGTCATTTTTATTAGTGGACCAGGTGTATAACTGAGTGAAATTGTCCTGTAACTTGGTTTACAGGTCATAGTGGTTAGTAATGGATTGCAGGAGCAACATATCATCCATATTCATTATTAATTTAAAATTTGTTAATTCTAGGGGGTGGTCATTAACAAAGAGAGAAGAAAGAACAGGACCTAGCATATACTCTTGCAGTATACCTGTATTAAGATTACAAGCAGTAGAGGATGAGACATTGCTATGGACATGGAAAAGTTTGTCTTTTAGACAGCTGCAAAACCAACAGATGGCATTTTCTCTGAAGTTGAGTTGAATTTATTGACAAGAATGGTATGGTTGACCATTTCAAAAGCCCTTGTCATACCAACAAAGAGACCTCCAGTAATACATCCCTCATTCAGGTTTCAGTAAATGGCATTGGTGGCCATTAGGGAAGTAAAAGCACTGAAGACATTGCAAAAGCCATTCTGTGTATCACATAACAGGCAATAGCTGTTAATATGCTTAACTAGTTGCTTGTATAAATGTTTTTCAAACATTTGGTAATAGGGCACAGGGTAGAAATAGTCCCATTGAAAAATGTATTTTAATTTGCACTGTTTCTATGCTGTGCTGGATCCAAAGTCTTCTTAAGACACACAGTCTTGCTGTGCAGTTTACTGCTGAATCAGAGACACGGAGCTTTGCATAACTCCATCTGTAGTCTGTTTAAAGCACCAAGCCTTTCAAATTGCACACTGATAAAGAAATATATTTTGCAGCTATAAGCACAGTTACAGATAACTTGTCTTTATAACAAACAACACATACTCTTTCTATCAGTTTGTAACATATATTTACAGAGTTTTTCTTCATTAAAGATATGAATGATGACTTCTACATAATATGTCTCTCTCTCCCTCTCTCTCATAACTGAATCACTACAGTTGTTATATAGAGTGCTAGTCACGCACATAGATTTTGTTATTTGCTCTTGGTATCTTTTTTGGCTTTCTGTGGGAAGTCACATAATATCTGTTCTATTGTCCTGTTGTGATTTCTGTAGATGTGAAAATGCACAAATGCACGCAATCAGAATAACAGAAATATGAAAGGAAACATCTGTTCTGTTCCTATTGAAAAAAACATCATGTATTGCTGAGTTTAGATATTTGTTCTGCAAACATGAGAAAATCATGTAATACTTGCTTTCCAATATTGCTTTGTTAGGCTTTTTCTGATGCTGTGGAGAGAAGCCTGTCTGTTATACATATAGTATGAATGCCCATTTTACATTGCTAAACTCTATACATATATTCAAGCAAACTTTTTATTTTATGCTTTATCTTTCAGCATATTTACAACAAAATTAATTTTAGCCTTATAATCATAATCTCTAACAATTCCCACTTTTTTAAACATACTCAAAATACTTTATACTGATATGTATTTTTGATCGCATTATATAAGAAACAAAATCTTTAGTCTTCTTTTGATACAAGTCAAAATGCAATTTTACATAGTTAATACAATTATATCAAGTATTACTATCAAAACTGAATGTATTTAACAACTTTTTCTTTTGCAGACCATTCTGTGAAAATATTTCATCAGTTATGAACTGTGTCTGCTTTAGTTTTATTTTTTAACTTGATTAATTTATTATTTTGCAATCACAGAATTTAATTTATGACTTAGAACTGCTCCATTTACTCTTTGCAACTGTTGAATTAACTATTTACTTTTATTAATAATTTTATATCACAAGATTAGAAATAGACTAATATCTATAAAATTTATGACTTAGAACTGTTCCATTTACTCTTTGCAACTGTTGCGAATTAACTCTTTACTTTTATTAATACTTTTATATCAAAAGATTAGAAATAGACTAATATCTATAAAAGACAAGAAATATGTGCTACTGCAAGCATTTATACACTGCTGAAAATACACAGTTTCAATGTCATTTTAACCATAACATTGTGGTTATATTTCTGAACTGCCCATAAACTGTAATTGACAGTGAACTATACTCTGAAAAATGCTGTTTACATATTAGTCCATTAGCTGTATGAATACAATATTTTAATATAATTTTTTCTCTAGCTGGGGTAACCAATACTAGTACAGATAAAATTATGGTCCAAAAACCAATGATAAAACTGCAACTTGAAACCAGTGATAATATTACAACTTGACAAATTACTTTTGAATTTATTCCATGTATCCTGTACCGTATGTATTTGCACGGACTGTTTGCCACACATATTTATTACTAGACATTAATTTTATTTGTACTGAATTCTTCTGCATTTGTACATACAAAGACTATCATTTGTACTGAATTCTTCTGCATTTGTACATACAAAGACTGTAAAGTACATTTAGTGTAATGTTACAAATTTAATAACTTTAATATTAAGCAACATCTTGGAACATTTTTATGTCTCTTTAGAAATATTTAGTGGAATTGGCACCAAAGGTACATGTCCTGTTATTTTAAACTACATACTCATCAATTAGAAACATTCATGCTTTTTTATACCAACATTGTTTTGCCAAAAACATATTAAAATAGTGACCAGTCTTGTTTAATTTTTTTTACATTTTAAATCATTGTGTGTATAGCTTTACAGTTTAACAGGTTGTAAATACAATTTAATACTAAACAATACAATAATAAGTAACATAAAATATCTTGGACTTTCAGATTTAATCTGTTTACCAATGTTTCTATTCTCAGCTAGAGCTTCTTCTGCGTAGAGACATGCGTGAATGGGCATACCTTCGTTGAAGGTTGTGCATCAGGGCTGGTAACTCAGCATGTAAAAATCAACTACCAATCATTAGTGGACCGGAGTTCCGCTGTGGCGACCCCTAACCGGGAAAAGCCAAAAGAAAACAAACAAACCAATGTTTCTTATGCACTAATACTTGTTTTTCCTTTTCCCCCTAAAAGAGTATTGTCAAGAAGGAATGAAATATTATTTCTTCCTGTAGCTTTATTTCAGACCCTTGTGCAGTCCTGCTTATACAGTCAGTGTAAAACTGAGAGAGTGCCCCTCCCCCTGTAGTATACTGCAGTTTTGTTTATTTGCTTTATGCTGTGAGAATAGAATGTATACCAGGTTTGGTATATAATAATAATATAATACTTTGGTTACACATTTACTTATTAGGTTACTAACAAACTATGGACTTTTATCTGATTTGATAATTTTTATAAAGCTTTTGCTGTTTATTACCACTAGTAGTTATTTGTACCCTTCTGCATATTTTATTTGAACTGTATGTATATTATAGCCCATTTGCTGGCTGTACTTGATGTAACTAAGGTTTTTTACTTTTAACATTTATTTGCAAACTAATTATTAAGGGCATTGTTACACAATTGTGATGTTTTATTACAATTACCAAATAATATTGCCTGTAAACATTTTAACAATTATGTTTTAATAACAATAATGCTTTAGAAAAACTCAAGCTACTTGTCTGGCAATCAGTCTTGTTGTTTATCTTATCTTTCCAACATTTCCTGTAACTATTTTTCTAGTCTAGGAAGGTCTGTGCTCACATTTCAGTTAATAAGTATTTGTGATTTGCATAACTATGCATTTATACTACATAAATAGACATTCCCCGGGATTCATGAAGCTTGTGACATGCGCTGGAGTAGCGTTGGCAATCTAGCACCAAATATAGCCGCCGAGCGATTCAGGTAAGAGCTGTTTCCATGTGCACTACCAGCGTACACCAGAGCTGCGCAGCTCCCAGCGCATGTATGCTAATTACCCCATGCGCAGCAGGTAGCATGCAAATGAAGGTATATAGCAATTCATGAAGTGGTGCAGGCATAGCGTAAGCATGTAGAAATGTAAACCAAAAAAAAATGGTTTACATTTTCTCAAACATAAAATCAGAGCCATGAAAGTGGAACAAACTTAAGTATAATGTTAATATATGCCAATGGCTAAATATATAGCCAATGGCATAAAACAACATATAAAAAAATAACATTTAATGTCATGGCCACACCAACGCAAAGTAAAACCGCAGTGCATCGGTGCGCAAATGGGATCACAAGGAAAATATATTTAGATGTCATAAAACTGTAATGTAATGCAATTCATGATATCCCCATAATATCAATGGCACGCATGCTACACCACAACCATGGCGCAAGGGTTGCTAAGGGTCTGTGACAGTGTTCCGTGCGGTAACTAGGAATTAGCAGTCAATGCCATGCAAATGAGTCAAGTAATACTGAATCTCAAAAGCCCCGCTGACGTAAGGATGTACCACATGGCGTAGCGCTACAACACCGAGGAGTGGTCTGGAGGTAAACATGACATCAAGAGTGGGGCGCACCACCGTAGCTGTAAGCACATTGGATCATTGCTAATCTGTGTTGCGTGTTGCTAAGCAAAGCCGCAGGATAGGGGTGTGGAAGTAGCCATAGCTTTGCTTAGCCGGGAGCATATAAGGTAACCGAAAGTTCATTTGAACGTGGATGAAAATGTGCACGAAACCCGGTAAATGGCTGTGCGTGGCGCGCACCACAGCTGAAACAGGAAGGATAAGGGAAGACAATAAGGAAATGCTGCAGCATGGTAATTGGAGTACAAATGAGTAATTAACACCTAGAAACTCACAGTGGGCCACAGACAACAGCTAACAAGGCTGCTAGCAGCTACCTGCAGAACAGGAAAGGGGAGGTGCCATACAGCAAAGAAAAAAGAACTGTCACAGCAGAACAAAGCAAACTTGCAGTAGATCAGCTACATAACACATTTCCCAATGCAATCCAGGGTTGTGGAAGCACAAAACAAGAAAGGCGGCAGCTGGATGCATGCCTGACAATGGGAGGGGAATCGGGTTGAAAATAGAAGTAAAGGGCAATAGATGAATCATGGCAGACAAGCGTAAGTCAACACCAAAGGCACCACAATAGCAGTACCTGCTGTAAAACCAATAATTAAGATACCCTGCAGCTGGAATAGCATAAACACACCCAATTACACCAGCATCATCCACTGCACAATAGTATATGGTGTGAACGCCCCACACACACACTTGTGTATTCCCAGACACTCTGCACCATTGGTGTATACAGATGGGGAACTTTTAATATGTATATGTTAGGGGCTGCCATAGCTTTGATTCACCAGCATGTGTTGGAGACTGATGGTGGTATGGAGGATGATGCTGACAACCATCTCAGGCACCGGCAGAGGAGAAGAGTGTTCAGACCCAGGGTAACCTACCAGGGGCTACATGATCTGGAGATAGTAGAGTGTTACAGGGTGGACAGGGAAATCATACAGCAACTTGTTGAGCTGTGCTGGCCACGCCTCAGAGCCAGAAGTAACAGAGGGGAACCTATCCCAATGGACACAAAGGTATGTGTAAGCTTGAGAATACTAGCCACAGGTACCTTCCAAAGGCCAACTGGGGATATCATGGGGATCTCACAGGCATCAGCATCCAGGGTACTGCACCAGTTCCTAGATGCCATGTTACCACATGCCAATGAGCACATATACTTCTACGAATGCAGGAGGAGTTGGCTAGCAATATGCATCTCTCCCACCATGTGGTAGACTACCCGGAGGTACTGGGTGCAATAGACTGCATGCACATACACATCAAGTCACCACCCGGTGAGCAGGTTAGGTGCTACATAAACCGCAAGGGATTCCCCTTCATCAACTGCCAGGTTATGTGCAATGCCCAGGGCATTATCATGGATGTGTATGCTGGCAACCCTGGAAGCTATCACAATTCACACATCTGGCATACCTCACAGCTGTCTCAGGTATTTGCCAGGGGGAATATCCCATATGGCCACCTGGTGAGGGATGTTGGCTATGCACTGGAATCGTGGATGATGACTCCCATCAGAAATGCACACACAGCCACACAAGAACGCCATAATGAGGCACACGCAGAAACCAGAATCATCATAGAGCACATGTTTGGGATGCTGAAATCATGGTTCCATTGCTTGGACATATCTGGTGGAGCCTTGCAGTACTCTCCAGGAACATGTGCCCACATCTTCATAGTATGTGCCATGCTACACAATACGATCCTGTGGAAACAGCTGCAGCAGGGACAGAATGGTGAAGGCCCTCACAGCCCACCACCATTGCCAAGTTACCCACAGGTACAGTGGGACTCAGACCCCGAACACCCTGTGCTAGCCCCAGTAGGCAGACGGAGGCATGCCCAGTATGCCCATGCTTTGGCAAAGAGGGAATGTATAGCACACACACTGACAGTGTAGGCAGTCATGGACTGACACCCTTCTCCACCTGCATACACAGCAAACATTGATGGCACACACACACGACCACCTGTAAATTGTCATGTGCATCCTACATAGGTAGCCCTCAACTATTGTACACACAACTGCAACTGGCACAAGGTAAGTCAATACCTGAACAGTAAATTAAGCTATCAGCATGTGTCCATACTGTATGTACAGGTTCATAGATACATAGGTAGATACATGCCCAACCGCTGAGGCCACTCATAAGCATAGGCAAAACGTGTCTGCTGTTGCCACCTCATCAATTAACTAACTGTCCCTCTGTGGAGCAGAGCCATTTGTGGGATCCCTAGGGTGTAGCTACTGTTCACCACCCACTCTTCAGGATTCCCTGGAGTGTCAGTGAGGGGTTTTGTACAATGCAATCAGGGCTGTAGTTCCAAATAACGGGGAGTATCCCTGACAGGAATCTTCACAGATGTGTACATGTTACATAGTATACCTTAAACACAGCTTGCATATATAGGTAGTTCTCCACAGAATAATAAACATGTGGAACACACAACCACTGAAATGTGCGTTAATCACCCTTGCACTACCAGTGCCTGCTCTGAGAGGTATGATATCACTGCCAGGATTAGAACACGCAACCATGTACACATACATCACAATAACATACCACTAAGCTACCTGAGATGTACCAATGACAGTCGTGTATACTGACAGGATAAAACACAAAAGGTAGGAATGTGTTGAAAAGGACAAACCGGCATGTACCCAATAAAAAAAGGAGTATGTTTTATATATATATATATATATATATATATATATATATATATCTATATGTATATCTATATATCTATATATATATATATATATATATATATATATATATATATATATATATATATATATATATAGAGAGAGAGAGGGGGAGAGAGAGAGAGAGAGAGAGATATGTCGATATAATGGGATATACATATATATGTAGATATATAGATAGGTTAACAACATCACTATAACCATGGAGGTACATCTAAATGGGATACCTACCACATACCGACTGCTTTACATACCAACGCACGTAATCCCGAGGCTTAAGGTCCAAAAGAACACAGTACCGAAACACCAGATGTGCAAGGTGTAATCTCACAATGTTAATGGACAGTTTGTCTGTGCTTCTGGCGTTGCGGTTCAGGTAGGTTACTGTGTGTAAGTGTGTTTCTTAGGGCTGTAGTGTGTGTAAGTGTGCATTCTGTGTGTGGTGTGTGTTCTTGGGGGACTGTAATGTGTGGTTGTGGGTTAGCTTTGTGTGCCTGTTTGCGCGACCTAGGATATAGAATAGAAAAGTAGGGGGTGGTGGGGGTGCAGACACCTACATGGGGGTGTAGGGGGGGCTTGGTCACCTGATCATACGTAGTGTAGGATGGTTTGTTTGGATGTGTTGGGTAGCAGTGTGCCTGTGTGTGTTCCATGTTCGTGTTACCTTCGTGAGTTACTGTCGATGTCGGTAATGTGGGGTATGGGAGTCTGGTCCCCGTACTGTGTGTGTCAGAACACTGTGGTTTCGGGATTCCATAGGTCTCCCGTATACAGCGTTTGAAGTGTTCATATATGTGTATGACATGGACCATAGCAATCACACATTCCGCCACTACCAACATTTATGAACAAAGGATATGGAGAGTATATGCCTATACACTATTACAAATATGTGCTATGGACATGAGCCAATGATAGTGTTACCACCTATCCCACTTTGCGGGGGACACTCCCTCTTTGGGCGGTTGTGTCCTGACCAAATATATTAAACGTGGCAAATGTCCTGGGATTGTAGGACATAATTATGTCCCATATATACTGTCATAGTTGCATACAATAGTTATTTCTGTATCTAAAATACCTACATTTTACAGGAAACAGGATAAGCAACTAAACTACTACAAGAATAAGCTTATAATTAGGCAAAAATGGAAAGTTCTAACCCTTGTACTGACCGTGGGTTTGTGTCGGCCTGTAAAATCAGATGTGTGTTCCGAAAAGGTCCCACTATGGCCATATGAAAAGGTGGCAACCCTAGCCAAAGAGGGTCAGTCACTAACACAACTACAATGACTGCAAATACCTATGACAAAAATACACAGCTATCATGTAGCAACATGTTATTACATTCATATGTATTACCGAAGGGATTCATGGACTAACATCACCTGCATGCTATACAGGAACCACATAACAGTGCCTTAATGAATAAGCCTGCAATTACCATTGTATTAGTCCACAAAAGGATAGGTGTTCAAATAGGGAAGGAACCCCTCACGCACATAGCGATTATGTATAAAAGCAGTTCCTATACACCTGCATCTGCTAAGCACACCCACCAACATTACCCCCACATCCAAAATATCACAATACAAACTGTAATAACATCACAAATCATTCACACACTGTGTGACATCTGCAGAAGCCTTAACATACCTTGTCAGAGACACACTAACATGGCCCTATGTGAAATAGCTGCTGTTATACAATGCAACAGCTGCTGATGTAATAGGGTTTGTTTGCACTAATCCCGTTTCAGAGGGTTGTGCATACACCAGGATGTGTTAGCAATTAGTGAGTAACAGCATAGTATGCCACACTTGTACACCAAATCAAGGATGTCTGATGAGCACACTGTACACCACATAACAGTTCATGCATAGCCATACGACCTTGAGCTGGCCAAACATCCTTGCCAGACTTAAACATCTGCAGAAGTATCAGGTACAAACAAACCTTGCATAAGCCGCACTGTTCCGAAATATAACAGCTGTACTCACATGTAGAACTAAATCATCTAGCCATTACACACAGTCCACGGAAGTCATGAAGCTAATATATCTCTGTGTGTCTCCATGTAGCTGTTGAAATATATCGCAATAACACATCTAGGCCATCTCCCTCGAAAGTAAGGCAAACGGACAATGCCCAAAAAGAGTACTCAGTTATACACCACTGTTGCCATGGTATCGGCTAATGGAGTAGCTGCACAGCTGATGTGCATCTAATTAACTACTTTGGAACAGCAATTGGTGGACAGGATACCACATGTTACCAATATGTAACTAGAAAAGGATGTGTTATTACACATTCAAACCATCCGTATATACCAGCGGAACATTACAAAGAACATTGAAACACAAACCAAAAAGGATTGAATCAACAGTTAACGACACCTCAGGTTACTAATAAGGTATGTAGAACAGTCACTATGTCTGTGTATGTAGTACTTTTCTGTAGTATTTAAAGTGCACACAATCCATAGAGTGGAAACAGTTATCTTGTAGTGATGTATTGTTGAGCATAGTAACGCTTGTAGTATTTGTGTGTACTGCTGTAGGTCACAAGACAAACACTGCATACACCACAAGGGATGCTATATAAGGGCTTTGAACAGAAATACTCATCACCAGCCGATGTCAGTGGCAGGTCTGGTCCAACAAGTATGTGCTATAACAGGGGATAGTATATGTTGATATATTGTAACTGTAGCCATATGTATGGGTGTATTACAGAGAATAACATGTGGAAGGTTGGGCCACTGTGCAAGTATGATTTGCATTGTGGGATATTGTGCCAATAACTGTGTAATGTACAGTATTGTAGGCAGATATGTATTACAACAGTACACATATGTCTTTTAGTGAGTCGACAGTTTATCAGCATGATAGCAAAGTAAAATGGAAGAGCTATCTAACTATCCATGCACATAAGACATGTAGTATGTGCAAAGGTAGGTACTAGGCTGTCTTACCAAGGGTATCTGTAAGCCTAGCTAGCGTGTGTTGGCTTTCGCCACCCCCATAGGTTGGTTCCCTGTGCCTCTGAACGGCAGAGCCAATAGTTCCCTGTGCCTCTGTCTAGCAGATGCACTGCAGTGATCCCTGGGGTACATGTATGTCTCCCTATCCACACGTCAAGGTTTCCCTTGAAGAGTGCTCATGGGGGGTCCTGCCTGATGTACATTGGAATCATGTTCCAAAGCATAGGGAGTGTCCGGGTCAGGAATCTATCCGTCCAGCACATCATACTCATCATTGTGGTTAGGTGTATATCCCTACAGCATGTAGCTCTCAGGGGCTTCTGTTAAGGTGGAGCGTATCCAGCAACACAGGGTTGGACATGGGCCTTGCATGTCAAGCAGAGATCACCTGTGAGTATGCGGTATGCAACTGAGTACAGCTGGAGTTATATAGGTTGGGCTGCATAGGTCATCCGTTTGAGGTCAGTAATCCTCTTGATGCAGTACTGGTGTGGTCTTCCAAGCTGTTGCAGTTGTCTTGTAAGGTATATCCCAATGGGGTGTTGTATCCTTTAATAGGTCTAATATGACATGTGTAGAGTCACAATGTTCCCTCTGATCTGGATGCGAACCCATTAGAGATTAGGGGGGGCCATGTAGAAGGATATTTTAACCACCTTGTCATTATGGGTATCAAAGGAGAGATTGCTATCTACTGGGGTTCCCGGATCTCATATTACCTTTTCTGTATGTAGGGGACTAGCACCTATGTGGTAGTCCACGGGTAATTAGTTATATCCAAAGGGGCTGACTATGCACTTTTAGGCATTCAGCTTGACGTCATGATATTAACACCAGGTATCCGTCTCAGTGCGACCCTTCCAGAGGGTGTCTGTAACAGCTGGGGAAGCAATTATGTCCCCCAGTTTGCAGTCGTCTGCAAACCTTTTCAGCCAAATCCCTCCTGTGCTTGTCTGTACATCAGAGAAGTATATGCCTGGTGTCAAAGACATGGTCTCAAGCTCAATTTCAAAAAGTGCATTGTCATTCTCTTTGGTAAAAACACTGTACCCATGAACTACCACATAGGCTGTAGTCTACTTAACACCAAAAGTTTGATAAGAGACCTTGGGACACAGGTGGACAGCAGTCTCTCCTTTGATAATCACATTGCCACAGTGGTCAGGAAATCCTTCTACGTGGCACACCTCATCACAAAAGGTTTCTCATCCAGAAAAAAAGAGGTCATTGTTCCCCTCTACTCATCACTCATTAGACCCATTATAGAGTACAACGCCCCTTTTGGTATGTACCTCACAAGACATCTACAACAACTGGAAAGGCCACAAAAATACTTCACAAAGAGGATTACTGGCCTCAAACAGATGCCTTACGAAGACCGTCTAAAAAAACTCCAGCTTTACTCCATTGCATATCGCCTATTCAGAGGCGATCTCTGCCTAACATACAAAGCTATGTCAAACCCAGAGCTGTTGGACATGCCCCACTTAAAGAAATCCCAATCCCTCCGAGCTACACACCCTAGGGACCTAAACCTTGTCACCACAATAAACAGAATATGCTGGAGGGATAGATTCCTGTCCCAGAGACTTCCCATACTCTGGAACAGACCACCTATCTATGTCAAACAGAGCTCCTCATTAACACTTTTCAAGAAAAATCTTGATGATTGGATGGGTAATAGGAAATTCACCCCGGGGATCACTTCTGTGGTTCTGCTTGACAGGGGCACAGGAAAATAATTTTCTTGGGTGGCGAAAGCCAGGGTACCTTTTTGGCTAGGCTTGTGTAGGCCCTAGGGCCAATAGCCTAGTACCTACCTATGAACCTATGAACCTATATACCGAACATGAGGGGTCCTAGGACTGAGCCCTGGGGATGCCAGTTGTAACTGGTATACAGTTGGACCTAGGGTATGCAACTCCCACTGTGTGGGTTCTGTCCGTGAGCCACTTTGCAAACCATCACATGACGTAGGGGTTAAAGTTCAGGCGGATGGGTATGTTGATAATACCAGAAGGACGAATGGTGTTGAAAGCCTATGAGAGATCTAGGTAGGCTGTGTGGACCTCCTTACCCTTATCTAATGCCTTGGTAACTGTCTCTAAGAAGTCCACCAGGTTTAGGAGGAATGGTCCGCCCTTAACAATGCCAAACAGGGAGGGGTCAAAGGTTTGGAGGTACCCAATGTCTCTGTGACAGTGATCCATGATGTGCACCATAGCCTTGCAGACCAGGCTAGTCAGGTCTATAGGGAAATAGGTCCTGTGGTCCACTGTGGTGCCACCTTTGTGGAGTCGGATAACTTCTGCTGTGTGCCATTCAGGGGGCACTATGCCCGATTTGAGGCTATAATTGAACATGGTGCATAGGTGGGGAGACAGTACGATCTGAAGTTCATATAAAACACAGCCTGGGATGTTGTCCGGTCCTATGGATGCTGTGATATTGCCTTTAGAGTGTGCAGCTTTGAGAGGGATCTGCCAGGATGTTGCCAATATCAATTCTTTCTGTAATGTTCGTGCCTTTGTGCTGTAACTCAGAGCAGATCTGGTTGTTGACATTGAGATATGTGACATAGCTATAGAATGCTTTGTGGTTGTTGTTGGTATTAGTTGTGTTATAGTTTTTATAGCTAGCTTTGGAGGATCTTATAAGGGATCTCACCTTCTTACTGAGGCTGGCCAGGGATCTCCTCCATGTATGGTATTGTACTCTCGTTTGCAACAGTATCTTCCTCCTGTAGTACAATATGTTTATGGCAGGAGACCACCAGATTGGTTTAGTTAATTAGGAGTATAGTGTCCTGGTTCTGTTTGGGATAGCACAAACCATGCACTCCTGTAAGTGCTTATACAGTGCATTTGTGTAGGATTCAGCAGTTGTAACAGTACTGTCCATCTGCATGGGTGTCATGACGTCCACCACGTCTGTCTTAAGACACATGTAGTTGGCCTTGTAGACATATTATACTGTGGTTTCCTTAATGGTACGTGCAGGATGTGGATATCAATAGTGTGCAGCGCATGGTCTGATTGGACCAACGAGGAGTTGGCTTCATGTGTGGAGCACCAGTCACTCATGTTGGTAATGACTAGGTCTAGGATACTGTTGCCCCTGGTGGGTGTGTGGATATGTTGAGTCAGGGCATTGGTGTTTATGAATTCTAGAAATCATTGAGCTAATGTGTTGGTACACAAGTAGTTTTCCCAGTTAATGGTGGGGTAGATTCAGTGAGACTTATGTGATGAGTGTGGTGTTGTGCGAATGTGTACCTTCTCCACATGACAGTCAGTGTCAGGCTTGGTTGGAGAGACCTTTACCTCCAGTTTGGCTAGATGAGTGCATCTCTCGCAGGTTGTAGTGTTGGGTGGTAGGTGGAGAGGCTTGTCTGTGTACATGAGGCAATATGTACATTACCTCAAGATGTTCAGATTCATCAGATAGACAGGTGAGAACACTGGCAGTTGACTCTTGGACATGCCTGAATATAGAACTACATTCACCTAGATAAGTGAGGAAAGTGAGTACAAGATCTACATTACTCTACGCAAGTGAGAAAAGTATGTATAAAACCTGTTCACCCTTACCTGTAGGTAATGAGGAAGACTGAGTGCTATAGTAATTATTAGCTTACGTAGTGCTTACAAGTCCTGAACAAGTGCTTAGTATGAATAAGCAATCCAGATAGGGTCTTGGATAATATAAACACACGCCCCCCTCCTCCCATCAGGTACACAAGCATATATCCATGTACACCATAGGGCCCCTGTACCCACAACTATGCAGGTACAAGCTGCACTCAGCCTACATGGGACCTGCCCACATCACAGGTTGTATCATACACATATGGCAAAACAAGATGCTCTCCACATACACATCATGTAAAACATAGCTCCATGTCAGGTTGTGTACACACTGAATGGTGCACACCAACAGGTATCACAACCCACAAAGGGGGAGACACCACTGATAATGGGAAGTACTTTACTACTACCCTGCTGAGTCTGGTCTGGAAGGCCATGAACCTTGATCAATTAAGTGATGTCAACAGTACAGATATAGATGACAGTATGGTTGATGTCAGACTGCATATCATAACCTTGCCAGGTCATAGGACATCATCACCCATACTGTGTACCACCTACACTCGGTATACTAGATGTACATTCCTATGTCACAGGAGTGTTTTGCAACAAGACTGCTGGCAGAACCAACACTACAGAAGGTGTCTGAATAATATGTGATCATCACACCAGTGGCAGCTGCAGTATGTCAGGGTTAATGAATTTTATTCCCCCTCATTGTAGTCCATACCTCACAGACAAACAGAAGGCATCTGCCTATTGAAGTATGCAAATGACTATGACCTAGGAGCAATAGCTGGCTCACATTGTCACCCCTATGTTAATAACCCTGTACCCATGAACTACCACCTAGGCAGCGGTCAACATACTGGACACTTGCGTGTGAAGGATCCAGCTGGGCAGTTGTCTTTCCTGTGATAGCTACGTCACCACACCTGTCAGGCAGTCATATGTGGCAACCCTAATAATGATAGGATGCCATTCATGAATATAGAGATCATTGTCCAGCCATACAGAACATTCAAGTGACCCATATCAGATCACATATTTCCTTTAAGGGGTATTGGCCATGTGCAGATGGCCTTCACCAGCCTTCCCATTCCCCATCTCCACTATGTAGCATGATGCATACCCTGAATAAATCCATGTCCAACCCAGTGATGTTGGACATGCTACATGTACTCATCCTGATCTCGAACACATACTTCATGGACATTCACCTAACACATGCTGGACAGATGCTTGTCCCATACACTTGACATAGTCCTGCCATACTATGCATTCTTGTCTGTCAAAGCTGCACATCGATTCCCCTCTCAGACATGGTGTGATGACCGCATGGTAATGCATGGTATATGTATCATTAACCCTGTGGATCAGTAATGTGGCACTGCTCCACCTGGCCCCACAGACCCGCCTGTTGGCTACTGCCAGGTAACCTTTCATCCTAGATTCATACATGGCCCATGGCATATAGCCCACTAGTTGATATCCATCCCTGCAAATACCATCTGGCTAGCCAGTGTCCCATGTGTATAACATGTGCAACACAGGTGATACATGGCAGGATGTTGAATCGCTGTACAGTGCCATGTAGATGTATATGGCAGAACACATACATATAAAACCTTATGTGAGCATGTCTGCAGGGTCACAGGACATGTCTGTTAAGGCAGTGTAAGCCCTTATATGTGACATATACACTGCATCAAGGTCGACTGCATTAATGTGGACACATCCAGCCATGTGCTGATAGGTAGGAACACGAGTACAGGCAAACAGACATGCCCACATCAAGACAGCAACTACATGGAGTATGAGCAATGTAATCAGGTGACACACACATACACATATATGGTGATAATATCCACTCAACATTGAGTGTCACATGTGTCTGACACAAACACGTCAGTGTCATGTAGGTTTGCAAATACAACTATTTAAACTTAATTAATGCAATACACATGTATGGTCAGCTGTAGCTCTGTATGTCTCTGAGTTACTGTGACCTGTCTCCATCATTATGTCTTCCAGGTATGCTGCGTGCTAGGCTTCCCCCTTTTACACGCTTGGAGGATGAGGCTTTCATCCCATACCTACTCAACAATCACAATATCCTGTTCAGCCATGTGCCACAGGATGCACAGCAGCGGGATGCCCTGTGGATGGTACTTCGCAGGAGGGTTAATGATGTGGGTGGCCACAACCACACATACCAGCAGGTGCGCAGACACTGTACAGACCTCATTAGATGGGCAAAACAGCATGCAAATGCAATCGCCAGGGAACAAGGTGCAACAACCCAGCCCCCACTCACATGTACCGAGGAGCTACTGGCCAACCTGGGGACACCTGCAGAACCAAATCCACAAGCCTTAGCCGATATTGTGGAGGTGGGTGTCTCTCAACCACTGAGCCTGGAGTTGCCTGGTAAGTCAGTACTGCACTTATAACAACTATATTCCATATAATTGCATGTGTCACTGTACAATATATAATGTAACATCATATGCAAGGCATGTATACACACATGCCGCATACTATAATATGCTACTCTGTGTATGCACACATGTGCATACACCATAGTATAGTCTAATGTACTGGCGTATGTTTTATGCATATTGCACCCTGTAGCCTTTATACAGGGGTGGATTATGCTCATACTGCTGTGTTACTCCTATTTAGGTACCTCTGGCATTCCGCTGTGACAGCAGCCCATTGCTGGTGAGAGTGTTATTATTTAACAGGAACAGTAATGTACAAATCTATCTGCCATGTGGCCATTTACAACATGTAGACATAATGTATGGTCCTGTCACAATATACAGGTCAGACCTGCAATGCATCACAATGACTACCCATGTGCAACACTTGCAAACTATGTGAATCATCTCACCGACATGAATCCTCACAAACTTTATTGCCAGATGTGTTGACAGCTGTGCATACAATGGTGGAGGTGCTGTTCACTTTAGGGACGTACTACAGATCTGATCTACATATGTGGTGAATACAAACAATACTACACAGTGGGCTGGGGTATAGCCAGCACACAGGTTTCACCAGTGTGGATCATAGCCCTGCTATGAATGTCACACAATGTGATGTGCTATCTTGACATGTCCATGACATCTATTGGCCTGGCTGCTACACTGCCTACCTAACCTGAAAACATATCCCACATACCACCCTTTATCTGCATAACCCTGTTGTCAGTGGAGCATATATGTCATATGGGACAATACAGACATGTGAAATAGATGCCCATCATAATAATTTGGACAACACATGTACACACATGGCCATGGAGGATGGCCAGAGACATTGCGCAACATACACAGGAGACGTGTTGTGCTTGTGTATACACCCTGTCATACAATGGCTACACATGGTTCAACCATGGCTTTTGTATAATGGTCATAATGTAGATGTGGAACACTAGACATCCTACAGGCCTGTGCACATCTTGTGTAGGCGTAACATCAATCCACCACATAAGATGTGTTGAACATCTTGAGGGTGTTGCGACATGACAGCAGTCACCTGTACAATATCCACATCAAGCCACAGATACAGTACGTTCTCGTTGCTGGTATTGGACATAAATGTCATACTAGCTCCTTGTGTGTGTGTGTGTGTGTGTGTGTGTGTGTGTGTGTGTGTGTGTGTGTGTGTGTGTGGTACACAGATGTCATGTGGAACATGGTGTACTGATGTGTTTGCCATGTCTGGCCATAGTTGCCAGGCTGCAGCAATATGTTTGCAGATGTGTAGGGGTGTCATCCGTATACCCATCAGTGACCTGTGTCACAACTTCCACATCATGGTTTAGTGTGTATACACCTCAGTGATGTGGGTCACATTCCACAGTATATATGTATTGTATCTGAACACAGTCATGGCTATGAACCCTGTCTGTAACTCACACTGTATAGCACTAGAGACGCCTCATGATTCCCTGCAATGGCCATGCACATCAGCTAAATTTGCAGTATATCTGTAGGGCAGACAGACAACACTGAATTGGTACACCATTGCCCCACTGTATATTTGACAGGACACTGTTGTGTTAAACATGGATGCATGTTATTGCACAAGTCAGCAGATCACATGTCATAGTACATGTGATTCTCAAGGTCATATGCCACACATCAGGCAGGTGTACTGTTAACCTGTGCTGGTCCACATGATGTAACACAGGGATGTATGCTAACTGCTACTATGATTGTGTAATTTGCATGCCATTTGCTATGACACATGCATGCTGTTGTGTGCAACCTAGGGATGTATGCTAACTACCACTATTATTGTCTGCGCTGCATGCCGTCTGCCGTATCACATGCATGTTGCATGCCTTCTGTCATATCACATGCGTGTGTGTCTGTGTATGTGTCTATTGTATAGATTGTAATGTACAGTTCTTGTCTGCCCTCACAGGTGATGTAGGCGCATTGCCCTCCTGTGGTACACATCTGATGTTAGTGTCCCCACAGACTCTAGCAGTGATGATGAATGTATGATTGGGACACAGGCAGAGTTGTCAGGGGTTGAAACTGTGCCATCGGTTGCCATTCCATCTATATCCACCTCATCCCCGCACACAGATCCCATACCTGCACATACCCCATCACCAGTGGCCATAGAGGAAGGACAGTTGGCACGTGGTAGCTTGGAATAGGAAGGTGTGGGGGCTATGGAAGGTGTGCCTGCACACGATGGTGTCAGCCAAACTACTGGTGGTGCCCCACACAGGCACGTGGCAAGTGCTGCTTGTAGGAGGACCTCTGGCCAACATGCTCCTGCACGACAGAGCACAGCAGCTGATGTCACCAGATGCATGTTTCAGGCTGTAATGGAGGCACAGGCACATGCTGAATAGTGCAACAAAGAAGATCAGAGGCTACAGAGGGCTGCTGTCCATTCTTTAAACAACAGCATCCAGGCAATGATAAATGCTCAACAGCAGATTGCTGATGCTTTGGATAGATGGTTGGGTGACATGGTTGGAGTCCTTAACCATGGCATGACAATCCGCGAGCATGTCAGGTGTACGTGTACTAGCTACCTCACATGCCCACTCCCATAGTGGCGGTAGCAGCAGCAGTGCATCTGGTGCTGTGCTGTCCACACCAAGACACAGCAGGCCACGTGCACGTGGCCTGGGATGGTTCCAACAGGGACACGGTTCCAGTGGGAAAATGACATCAGACAGTACCCAATCTGCACCTCTGTCTGGTAGTGCCTGTGCAACCCCTGGCAGGCACAGATCACATGTTCATGGCCAGACACCGTGAACTGTAAACCCTCGCCTGTACAGTCTGCAGCTGTCAATAATACCCCTGTGCAGGCCAGACACATGGGAGAACTGTGTGCATACATACACGCACACACTGGGCACATATGTAAGGCACCACAACACACACATGCATAACATCCACACATGCCCAATTTGATCAAAGGCCCAAACCCACACACATGATGTCATCCAATGGTGCAGCCTAGGCCTCTGGCAAACATTAACACCCTGTGCATATGATGATGCCTGTGCCACATCCCTGACATCTACACCATCTGTGCAGGGACATGCTCATATGGTCTGATGCACAGAGTGAACAGACTAGGATGATACGTGTAGTTTATAAATGTTGAGGACTGTTGACAGGCAGCAGATATACCATGTAGTACAGGTGTACAATACTGTTAACAGTATGTGTCTTGTGTAACAACAGTGCAGCCTAGGCCTCCGGCAAACATTAACACCCTGTGCAGATGATGATGCCTGTGCCGCATCCCTGACATCCAGACCATCAGTGCAGGGACATGCTCATATGGTCTGATGCACACGGTGAACAGACTAGGATGATACGTGTCGTTTACAAATGTTGAGGACTGTTGACAGGCAGCAGATATACCATGTAGTACAGGTGTACAATACTGTTAACAGTATGTGTCTTGTGTAACAACAGTGTAGCCTAGGCCTCCGGCAAACATTAACACCCTGTGCATATGATGATGCCTGTGCCGCATCCCTGACATCCACACCATCAGTGCAGGGACATGCTCATATGGTCTGCTGCACAGGGTGAACAGACTAGGATGATATGTGTAGTTTACAAATGTTGAAGACTGTTGACAGGCAGCAGATATACCATGTAGTACAGGTGTACAATACTGTTAACTGTATGTGTCTTGTGTAATAACAGTAACTGCATGTTGGTCACAATGTTCTGCTGTCCTTCTTCAGGTCTAATTGCACGTTCCGGTGGATGTCAGTGTTTGCATTTAGTGTCCCATATGTCAATGTGGACTACTCACAGGTATGTATGAATATACCAGCATGCACCGTGTAGCTGCCACATACCAGTGAGAATGTCCCACGTTACAAACACGTCTACCATTCCAAGAGCATGACAGCTGTGTATTAAGCTACTGTGGCCACATACATGACATCCATAAAGGGTGACATCACAGGTACAGTTACATTGAGTGGTGAGGTAAGAGCGTAGTCTAGCCGATTACAAGGGTAGAGGCCAGTGGGAAGTGAGATGCCTCATTGGGAATCAGTAATACACATTCCCATGACAGGATGCCAACACACAACTGCACCCACACACTCAGGTATTGACACACATGTATTCAGTGACACAGTAATACACACACACACACACACACACACACACACACACACACACACTCACGGCTTCATCGACACAGTAACACACACTCGCACACAGTTGCTACTGGTGGGATGAGGACCCCTGCCTATGTACAAATCATCATTACAGTACTGTACACCTACATGTTGCGCCACAGACAATATACATGTACAGGTAGTCAGTACGGACTAAGATCGGGGACATCAACACGGATAGTAGAATGCATCGCCTGGATGGTGGGAGGGGTCTTATCAGTTCAGTATGGTAACATACATCCTCACCCCAGGGACCAGTCAGCCCTACATACACACACTGTGGCATTCAGTGATTAATACACCTATGTCATGCACATACAGATATCTCACATGTGTGAGATAAACGCCCCTGCCTATGTCCTGCTTTCTACATTGCAGTCTGTACAGATGTGTACACCAGTGCACAGGAGAGTGAGTAACAATTGAGATGTATTCCCCACAATACATGACATATATGGACACACACGCAACCACACATGCCAGTACTGTGAATCTCAGACTTGCCTAGCTCATGCTATGTATGTCAGACGTACAGCAGTATTGCACTTGTTACAAACTGTACTGACGCTTCCTGTGGCAACAGTGCTGATATATGCATTAGGGACGTCATATCTATTAACAAGTGTCAAGTGATTTACCTTCGCTGTCACCCTGACCGCTGTGTAAGTTGTGTGTTATGTCCTTCAATTAACAAAACCATTGTTTACCAGTTACACAGGGTATTGTAGGACCACTTGTGACACACCTGTGAGTTGTCTACAGCAAACATCCATCAGCAAAGATGCTCCACCACTTAGTTATTTCAACACATCTGTCCATACCTGTGGTACATCTTTCTGTACATTCAGCATATCACCATATACAGTTGGCAATGTTGAGGCTGCATTGCAGCTGCATGATGTACTAGGATACACGCCACCTGCATACATCAGCAACTGCACACGCATGTTATCTGAATGCACAACACTAAGCATACAGGTGTGTAGGTCCTACAATCCTGACATTTGGTCATGTTTATAGGCATTGCAATTGGTGGATATGTGTAATGACATACATGACACATGGACTGTTGTATGATATGATGGGTGACCAGTACAGAGGGGATGTTACCTCTGTCAACATTGATATCACACCTTAGGTACTGTTAGCATTCAGCAGCCATGGACCTACATTCCATGTTCATGTGTGTAATGGCTGTAGCCACCTGTTTGCACAAAGGACTACAACAGCTATGCTATTTACAGGTATGTTGTGTGTGTGGCATGTACATACCCAGGGCATGTACATGTATGTCACATCCATAAATGAGGGTGTGTACTGGTGTACAGCAACAGTCATCTGCTAATGGTGGAAAGTGCCGAGGGCCCCTGGTATGTGTACAGCTGACCTGGCCACAGACAGTGGTATCATTGCATTGCATAACACATGATGCAACTGTGTCAGTACATGTGTACTCTCTATAGTTGATGTAGAGCTTAGTACAGTACACAGGTCAAGGGTCACATGGTGGTGTACTCTTTTATGTCATACAACATGTATGGTTGCATGTTGGTGGTCCGAGGGCATGGTGGTGTCTGCAGTTTACATCCTAGAATGCAGCATGTGACACTGTGTCCTGCACATGGCTCATTTGTGATGCCTTTCATGGGGGACCGGTCAGTACATGTGAGTGGTCTTTATGTATGTGAGTACACCACCTGGAGCAGTCTGTACCTGTGTTATGGCCCACATGTCTGGTTCTGAGGTATATGGTGGTAGTGCTAGGTTCTGAGGTATATGGTTGTAGTGCTATTGTGCACTACAGAGGCATCAGCCAGGTGTTCCTCACTGCACAGATGTCAGTACTCCCCACTGTTGGATCTACAGTGACCAGCTGTGACTATGGATGCTGCACATCTAGCACTGGTTAGCATAAGAAAACAATGCAGTTGTCTTGTAGGTGTATGGGAGTTAACCTGTGTTTAGGACATTTGCCTTGGAATGACACTGTGTGGGCGGATGCGACTTGGGTAATATCCACACTCCCTTGTATGATGGATGCATGTGATATGTGACAAAGGCATGCCTACTGTCAGCCATGTCATCCCAGAATGACAGCTGATGTTGTGTAAAAGACCAATGTCAAATATATGGAGAGCAGTGTTCCCACTAACAATGAAAACTACTAACACCAGAGCCCATTACAATGTGTTCTTTATGTATACCTGTAATAGCATGGCCACTGTGGCCCTCCGTGTTTAGCATCAGAGTGCATACCAGTCAGACCTGTGCTACTAGGAGTATGAGCATGCCCAGTATATCCTTGTGTGGATGGACACATAGTAGTGCATTCCGACCAGCCCTGTGCTACTAAGAGTGTGAGCATGCCCCCTGTGCCACTAAGTGTATGAGCATGCTCAGTATATCCTTGTGTAGATGGACATATAGTGCATTCCGAACAGCTCTGTGCTACTGTGTGAGCATGCCCAGTAACACCTTGTGTCAGTTATGTGCCTCTGTGTATGGGCATGGCCATTGTAACCCTATATAGTGGTAGTAGTCGTCCATTCCACAGATGGACATACTCCAGGTCAGGATGGATACCTGCTTTAAACACACAGGTTCACAGGTATGTACATCTTAACTGCCAGCATCCCTGTTGATGTCTGCATTCCCAGACAGTCATAATGACAGCCTTGACATGTGTAGTGTGTTTGGCGCAATTTTTAAATAGGTAGTATTGTAATAGTAATCTGTAAATAGGCAGGTGTTCCGCACCCGCCACTGGTGTGTGTGTGTGTGTGTGTGTGTGTGTGTGTGTGTGTGTGTGTGTGTGTGTGTGTGTGTGTGTGTGTGTGTGTGTGTGTGTGTGTGTGTGTGTGTGTGTATGTCTGTCCCCATTTGCCAGTGGATTCTAAATTGCTTTTAGACTACCCACACTCCATACATTTCTTATACCCACCGTTAGCAAGGCCGTTGATGTCACCCATCTACAAATACACCTCTGGGAGGGCTGTGTTCCAGTAATCTTGGTAGCACGTTCTGTAATTGCGTAATGCTGTAGTGTAATAAAGTAGTTAGGTCAGTGTTCTAGTCCCACACTTGCCGTGTGTGTGTGTGTGCCCCCATTTGCCTGAGGACTGAGTAATGCTTTTATACTGCCCACACTCCATACATTTCTTATACCTACCATTAGCAAGGCCGATGATATCACCCATCTACAAATACACCTCTGGGAGTGCGGTGTCCCATTAATCTCTGTAGCGCGTTCTGTAACTGTGTAATGCTGTAGTGTAATAAAGTAGTTAGGTCGGTGTTCTAGTCCCACACTTGCTGTGTGTGTGTTTGCCTGAGGACTGAGTAATGCTTTTATACTGCTCACACTCCATACATTTCTTATACCCACCGTTAGCAAGGCCTATGATGTCACCCATCTCCAAATTCACCTTTGGGAGTGCTGTGTCCCAGTAATCTCGGTAGTGCATTTTGTAACTGCATAATGCTGTAGTGTAATAAAGTAGTTAGGTCGGTGTTCTAGTCCCACACTTGCCATGTGTGTGTGTGTGTGTGTGTGTGTGTGTGTATGTGTGCCCCGTTTGCCTGAGAACTGAGTAAGGCTTTTATACTGCTCACACTCCATACATTTCTTATACCCACCGTTATCAAGGTCGATGATGTCACCCATCTACAAATACACCTCTGGGAGTGCTGTGTCCCAGTAATCTCGGTAGTGCATTCTGTAACTGCGTAATGCTGTAGTGTAATAAAGTAGTTAGGTCGGTGTTTAGTCCCACACTTGCCATGTGTGTGTATGTGTGCCCCGTTTGCCTGAGGACTGAGTAAGGCTTTTATACTGCTCACACTCCATACATTTCTTATACCCACCGTTATCAAGGTCGATGATGTCACCCATCTACAAATACACCTCTGGGAGTGCAGTGTCCCAGTAATCTCGGTAGCACATTCTGTAACTGTGTAATGCTGTAGTGTAATAAATTAGTTAGGTCCGTGTTCTAGTCCCATACGTGCCGTGTGTGTGCATGTGTGTGTGTGTCCCCGTTTGCCTGAGGATTGAGTAATGCTTTTATACTGCTCACACTCTATACATTTCTTATACCCACCGTTATCAAGGCTGATGATGTCACCCATCTACAAATACACCTTGTGTGTGTGTGTGTGTGTGTGTGTGTGTGTGTGTGTGTGTGTCTGCCTGTGTGAGACAAGTACAGTGCTTTGTAGTATTCGCCATAGCGCATGCCCTAAACATGTGTTGCTACAGTGTGATACGGTAGGAGTTTGTATACAGGACGTGGCAAGTGTGTGGTTGTCTGTCAGAGCCTGTGTAGAAGTGGCTGTGATTGTCTTACCACTGGACATGTTTGGGAGCGGGTTTTCTAGTTTTCCTGTATAGTATCCGTCTTATGACACATTGGCCACCTCACGAGGAGTACAGCTGTCAGTTAGTCATGGCACTGTGTTGGCAAGCCATACCCATATATCTGGCAAAAGGGCCTGGTGAACTAAGTATGCAGCCCTACTAGTACCTGGTATATGTCCCGCACCCATGTGCCATGCACATACAACCTTGCCTAGGATATCCCACTATGTTGCTAGTAACATGCACATTGAGGACAGATAGTAGGCATGGTGTGACTACAGTGGCCTGCAGAGGACATGGCATCCTGTACAGCAGTACAATAGGCACATATATGTGGACATTGTGCCTTCACTATGTTCCACACTGAATGGCTGCAACATATGTGGTGCCATCATATGCGATCCACTAAGGCCAGACAATGCTGTACACATATGCCCTGTATGGACCCATGCCACTGCCACCACAGAATACCTGTCCATTCTATCCATGCAGGTGCAGGGCCGACCTGCTCACTATAAGCAGGTTTCACCACACCAGGCCAGTATTGGCATATCAGGGTATAACAGGCTGTGTACACTACATGTGTCTGCCAAACCAAGTACACCTGTACATGTCACTGTACAGTATTGTGGGACATGCACATACCAGGCAATGTCCATGTGAAGGACTATCAAACACAGACATGGCATGCATTGCAAAGCTATGGCCCTACACATTGGTAACCAGGATGTCAGGCCAGACAATGCAGTACCCATCTGTATGGGACATTGCAGACACTACACCCCTGCACTGCACACCATTGTCGGGTGACTCAATGGCAAGGATTACCCCTCACCCAGCCTTGTACAACCATCTTGTACAGCCAAACACTACACACCCATGGAGCAATGCATACCTGCATGACAGTACTGGTACCCTGTGTCTGAGTGTGGGTTGTGATGCTCCCAACCACAGTCACTCCCAGTATAAACCTCGTTGGCATACCAACAGTTGTCAAGCACTTTTACATGCCCTAGCCCAATAGAACCTCCAGATATCCCCTGTGGTGCATGTGGTCTTGTGCATTACTGCGGTATGGCAAATTAAGTAGTTACATTGTGTATTTGCCTCCCTGGCAAAGGTGTAAATGTGTGCCCATTAGAGTGTGGTTGTGGTGACAATGGCATCTGTTCACGTAGACTGACATGTGTGCCACACCTAATGTATGTCTACTATATCTGTTGCAGATAGCACTCACTCACCTACACACATGCTCTTACAGCACTGCAACATGTCGCCTCTGTGGCACATGTAGTAACGTCATGCACATGTAATAGTAATGAGTAGTCAGGGGTTTGCCCCTGTACTATTCAGCATGTGGCAGATGATGCTTATGGTTAAGTCTCCAAGCCCTTCCCTGGTGTACATTGCCAGTCCCACACACACACTCTCTGGTGGATGTGAAGGTGTACACCTGCACAGCAGCAGCATGTGTATTGTAACAGATGGAAATGGTCAGGTGATGGCCTCTGCACCTATTGCAGTCCTCCTCTAGCTGATTGCATGTGGTACAGCTGTGATGGTATTCCCATAGCCATCCGCATGATAAACACAGTACACTATCTAGGGAAACATGTTATTATCTGGCCATGACAATCACTGTGAGTGGTACCTGGATGTGGTGTTCTGACATGGCATCACAGATGATATCTGGATGCACCTCAATCATTTTCCACAGTGGGAAATAGCCTAATGACAGGAGGGTGATATGCCACACAACTATAGCATGTAAGTGTAGCTATGCTGCATTGAGACTACTGCCTGTTTAACATGTGTGTGGTAATGGCTATTCTGCATGTTAAAATACAGACATGACAGTACTCTGTTCATGAGGGGAACCCCATCTGTAGGGCCATCTGTGAACAGGTCAGTGTGTGCAACCATTTGTTTCCTGTGTTACACACTGAACACACTTCTGTGCACAGCAGAAGCATGGTGTGAGGACTGCAGACAGTACATGATGATAGGGATGTGTTACTGCCATTACATCCCTGACTGGACAGTGTCACATGAGACAGTGGTATGACTGACACTGTGTGGGATCCCCAGTGACAAGCCAATGATGGGCAAATGTTTATAGCTGCGGTCACACATCTACTACACGTTGTACAGTTGCCATGTGGTATATATGCATGTGTTGTGCTCCCTCTGCAAATGTATACCATCTGTTGTGTTCAGTTGCTGGTGATATCTATGCATACTGTTGTAGGTAATCCTGTATGCTGTTGTCTATCACTAAGCCATATATGGGTTAAAAATGCAACACCATAGGCTAAATGGGTTGGTAGGTCCTGGCAGATCCTCCTATCCCACTTCAGCTGAACATGGCACTGGGCACTAGCACATCTGGGGCCCAGCCATTAACATCAACCTCTGTTGGCTCTGCACCACCTTCTGGTCGTACCACCACTGAGGATGGAGCATGCCCCCCTTGGGAGCGGGACCAGGCAGGTACATATCTGCTGTCGTGCGGTCCCGGACATGTTGCATTGGTGGCTCCCTAAGGGGTTACGAAGAGAGATATGCCAGTTCAAGGGCGGAGTGTCACATTTATACTGTGATGCTGCCCCTCCTGGACAGCCCCAGACACTGCCTCCTTTGCAGCTGTGTAGGTGCAGTGGCAGTTGCCCATGCCTGGAGACCTCCATCCCACTGTTCCCATGGGCTTTTGAATGCTGAAGACCCATCCCCATCCATGGTGTATCCCCCCCCCCACATGTGTCATATACCAACCTTGTATGCTGTCATTTCTGTGCTCCTACCTATCCTCCACGGCCATACCTACACTCCTTCCCCAACATCTGACCCTCACCTACGGACACATAAGGCTATTCAGCTCCTAGGACACCATTTGCCCTATACATACCTGTCCATTACACACACGTACCCACTGGACACATGAAACCCTTGTAATATGCATCATAACATACTACTGTTATCCTCACCACTGTCCCTCAGGCGCACGGTCCTGGTATGCACATCACTCCTACATGGTCCAGGTACACGTGAGGAGGATGACCCCATTGATCACAAAACACTAATGGTCCCTCTATGGTTACCCCATTTACCTTTATCATGATGATGATGTTGCACACGGCACATTGCAGGAGTACTGTTTACACATAATGATTGGACAGGTACTGTTATGTTAATGTACATTACATGCGCAGAGTGATTTATATGGCCAATGTACAACTATTTGCGTGTATGACTCACACATCTGTCTGAGGGAGTCTTGTGATCACATAGAACAACACCACTACATAATACAGGTGTTGCTGGTGTTTCCCGTTTCATTCACTTGTAATGCTTTGTTGCCACATGGTATGTCTCTGATACATCTCTATATATGTATGTACCTATATGCTGGACATAAACACTCACATGTACATCTACATGATGGGATACATTCCTATACTGTTGAATGACTGCACTGTATGATAGCCTCTGGTTACAGCCTCTTACTCTCGATTAGCCTCTACATTGCTTAACCAATGCAATACTCGCATACCGGTAGCTAAACACGCTTTCACCCGTTAGATCCCGCACTTGCTAATGCACCAGCATTGGTGCTTGCATCTGTCACTCACACTCCTGGGTGTGAGCGAGGACCACAA
>NC_056739.1:1977906996-1977919496 GCF_019279795.1 Protopterus annectens
CCCTATATCCTACTGCCACTATGCGAATGTGTAAGGTATATATTCCCGATACTGCACGTGGGGGGATGTGCATCATGGTCAGGTGTTTAATCCCGGGTCATAGGTTATGTAGGATCAGCTGGAAGCTGGGCAGTCTTGTGGACAACTACTGCTCATACAACTTGTGTCCAGATGTATACAGGACTGGACATCATGTCGTGACACCAAGTCTAATGTTTAGAACAGATACATATCCCATGAGGGATATCCAAAATTTGTGGGGACCGATGACCTTCTTTGCTTTACGGCTGTAAGGTAGGGTTATACATGCAAGGGATACATAATTGCAATCCTGAGACTGCCTAGGGTGAGACCGTCTGCTAGATATGGGTAGGGGTCACTATGTGCAGATATGGCCGCGCCTATCTAGCAGCCCGAGTATGGCTGGTTTTGGTGGACATTCAGGAAGGGGGGGTGGTGTGCTGTAAAGGGGATGATGGGTATTCAATTATGTATCCAGGTGTGTTGAGGTTGGATGGCTCAGTTCAGGCCAGACCATTATGTGGGTATGTGCCGGTAACGTTTCTGTACATGTGTATTGCACATTTTAATGTTCACATGTTTGTGGGATTGTATTGCGGATTTGTATATTTGTTCTTTGGTTATCTTCCAGATTCACCCACCACTCCCTCGTAGACCTCCAGTTCATCTATTGTGTATCCAACACAGTCTCCCCTTTGCGAATTATTACATTACCTGTCACCCCCCACCCCCATATTCCACAGACAACATTCATCCCTTCTCTAGTTGAAGGCCCATGGCACAGTCAACAGAACACATTGCGTACACTACATATCTCTGGGACCAATATGGTTGTGAGGTCTACACTAACATTTCTGATCATCTACATGCTGTACTTCATGCACATAGGTACTCACAAATACTTATCTTTCATGACATGGTAGGTAGACCTGGGTAATACCCATTCGTCTATGGGCCGTCCTGACAAGGACGACTTGGACTGCGAATGGGTAGATATTGGGCGAATGCTCTGACCATTGGTAGGGTTGCCACCTTTTCATATGACCTGGATGGGACATTTTCATGGCACACATCTGAGTTTACAGTCCAACACATACCCATGCTCATTACAAAGGATAGTACTTTAGTTTTATGCCTATATATAAGCTTTTATTGTTGTAGTGGAATACTTGCTTATTCTGTTTTGTTTACTTGCTTATTCTGTTTCTTGTAACATATAGGTATTTTATATACGGACATACATACTGTATGGGACTATTACATAACATATCAGACATAATTATGTCCTACTATCACAGGACATTTCACATTTATTATGGTTTTGGTATGGGCACACCTGCCAAGAGGGGGACTGTCCCTCACAATGTAGGACAGGTGGTAACCCAAACCATTGGGCTAGACTTGGCAATTGTCGGCGCGCTAACACAATGCATTTCGCTTCCACTTGGTAAAACTAGCGACACTACAATGGAATATGGGCACGGGGTTATAAATATCTTTGTTTGAGGGACAGGGACTCAATATTCAGCTACGTGCCTTTGTGTTTACTTCTTATTGCAGTGTTCGCAATGATGTCTTGTATGCTTTGCATACATTTCAGTGTCCACGGACACTGACAGGAGTGATTACTATTAGAGGCAGGCTGTACTAGTCAGCTTTTTAGGTTACGCGCATGCAGCCAACATGTTCACGCCTCCGTGCAGCACTTGGACATGCCCCCTGCACTCGTACATGTTTCCTATGCACGTGGCCGTTACGGCAGCGCATCTTCATTAATATGCATGTGGTGCTGCTGCGCCATCTCTATGCCGCATGGTTGGCGCAAGGCTAATGCCGTCCTTGCGCCGAGCTTCATGAATCCCAGGGATTATTTTACAATTAGCTTGCATGGATTTCAGTATTTTTTTATTTAACTGTCCTGTCATTAATTTTACAAAAACTGTTTGACTAATACCATCTGTGATTTTATTTTTTTTTAATTCATAACATTAACTGTTTGGTGTGGTGTTACTATACAATTATAAAAAAAAATTGTAAATAACAAAATAGATATTAGCTTAACTAACACGTTTATATTTACATTATTTATATTTGCTGTTGTCTTCCTGTTATTCTTGTGCATTGTAACAGATGAAAAGAAAATACATGCATGTCAGTCTCGTGACTTTAAATGTTTATAGAAGCATTTCAGTCTTGTTCATAGGTTCATAGGTTCATACTAGGCTATCTGCCCTAGGGAATTTATAAGCCTAGCCAGAGTGTGTGTGGCTTTCACCACCCCTTGGACTGAGAATACTATGCCCATTTAGGGTTAGTTTACTGTGCCTCTGTCTAGTAGTGACACAGAGATGACCCCCAGGGTAAACCTACGATCTCCCATTCACTCGTCAAGATTTCTCTTGAAGAGAGTCAGTAAGGGGCTCAGCCTAACATAGACTGGGATTCTGTTCCAGAGTGTAGGGAGCCTCTGGGTTATGAATCTGTCCCTCCAGCAAGTCCTATTTATTTCTGTGTTGAGGTTCAAATCTCTCGCTCTCGTGGCTCAGGTGGATTTGGATTTTTTGAGGTGGAGCATGTCCATTAATTCTGGATTGGACATGGCCTTGTACGTCAGGCATAGATTGCCTCTGAGTAGGCAGTATGCGACTGAATACAGCTGGAGTTTCTTCAGCCGGGCAGCATATGACATATGTTTGAGACCCTTGATCCTCTTGGTGAGGTACTTTTGGGGTCTTTCTAACTGCTGCAGGTGTCGGGTAAGGTACATCCCAAATGGGGCATTGTACTCAATTATGGGCCTGATAAGGGAAGAGTATAGGGGCACAATGACCTCTCTTGATCTAGATGTGAATCCTTTCATGATAAGGTGGGTAATATAGAAGGTCTTCCTAACCACCTTGGCAATGTGAGTGTCAAATGAGAGGTTACTGTCAACTTGGGACCCTAGGTCCCTGATTACTTTTCCCGTACTTAATGGATTACCACCTATGTGGTAATTTGTGGGTACTTTGTTTTTCCCAAAGGGTATGACTATACATTTTTTGGCATTCAGTTTAAGGCCATGGCTCTGGCACCAGTTATCCATTTCTATGAGGCCTTTCTGAAGGATGCATGTGTCCGCTGGAGTATCAATTATGGCGCCCAGTTTGCAGTCATCTGCGAACTTTGTCAGCCATAATCCTCCTATGTTTGCTTGCACCTTGGAAAAATAAATGCCGAATAAGAGGGGTCCCAGGACCGAGCCCTGTGGGACACCGCTTGTAACTGGCTTAGAGTCTGACATGGCTCCAGCAATTCTGACCTTGTGAGTTCTGTCCTTGAGCCAGTTTGCAACCCATCTTATGACATATGAGTTTACATTTAAGTTGGTGAGCTTGTCTATGATGCCCGAGTGGGGTATTGGGTCGAAGGCTTTTGCAAGATCAAGGTAGGCTGTGTGAACTGCCTTACACTCATCAATGGCCTTAGTGACTGTTTCAAAAAAGTCGACCGAGTTCAAAAGGCAGGATCTGCCCTTGACAAAGCCGAATTGGGTAGGATCCAGTGTCTGTAGGTCCCCAATGTCTTTGTTTATGAGTTCCATAATGATCCTCTCCATAGCTTTGCAGACCAGGCTCATCAAGCTTATGGGGCGGTAATTTCCAGGGTCCGTAGAAGCACCTTCTTTGTGGAGTGGGACCACTGTTGCTGTATGCCATTCTTTGGGTACGTATCCTGTAGTAAGGCTAAGATTAAACAGCAGCCCTATGTGCGGGTTTAGTTCCTCTTGGAGTTCATGTAGCACGCAACCCGGGACACCGTCTGGTCCCATTGATGCTGTGTTTTTTGCTTTGGAGAGGGTGGCTCTCACCTGGGCATCTGTGATGTCAGGGAGGCTACACTCTGCTGGGATAGATATTTCTCCTTTTGGGGAGTAGGGGGGGGGGAGAAATTTGCACTGAACCTGTCTGCCAGTATGTTGGCAATGTCTGTGGGTTCAGTGTATTTTTTGTCATTTTGGACTAACTCTGAGCATATCTGGGAGTTTCCACCCAGGTTTCTAACATAACTAAAGAAGGCCTTGTGATTGTCTTTAGTGTCTTTTGCGATTTTTCTCTCAAAGTTGGCCTTGGATGCTTTTATGAGGGATCGCAGTTTTTTGCTAGTACTGATCAGAGATGCCTTCCCTTTTGGGGATTTTGCTCTGTCATGTAGTAGCTTCCTCCTCCTGTTGTAAAGCTTGTTAATGGCTGGGGTCCACCAGACAGGATGCCTGCCTTTGGGGGAATGGGTCTTGGTTTTATTTGGGATTACATGATCCATGCATTCTTGAAAGTGTCCATAGAAAGCATTTATAAAGGATTCAGAGGTGTGGGCTGTGGTTTCCACTGTCCCAGGGGCCTTGAAGGATACCACTTCAGTCTTAAGAAGTGTGAAGTCAGCTTTTGAGAAATTCTTCACTGTGGTCTTTTGTGCTGGGGGTGGGGGCAGGATGTGGATTTCCAGTGAGATTAATTTATGGTCTTATCTCACCAATGAGGGGTATACTTCCGGTGTGGAGCATTGTGTCCCCATGTTTGTGATGATCAGGTCTAGTATATTATCTCCTCTTGTGGGAGTGGTGACTAGTTGTTCCATCGCATTTGAGTTTATGAATTCTAGGAACCTTTGGGCTTAGGGTGTTGCGGCTTGAGTAATGCTCCCAGTCTATGTTTGGGTAGTTGAAGTCTCCCAATATGATGGTATTTGGAGAGACATTCATACTCTCCAGTGTCTTCAGGAAGGCTGAGTGGGGTTCCTGAGTTTGAGAGGGTGGTCTGTAGCATGCTACAAACTGTAGAGTAGTTTTGCCTACGGTTAGTTGCACCTGGATGGTCTCCGATGCTTCGTGCGTTGCCACTAACCTGGATGTGTGGGTATCTTTGATGAATATGGATACTCCCCCTCCTTTTGTGGTTCGGTCCAAGTTTTGAGGCCGAAAAGCATGATATGAGGTATAACCTGGTAGTGCTGGGGTGCTCTCAAGAACCTTGAACCAGGTTTCAGTCACTGCACAGACATCGATGTTCTCCATACTGAGGAGGGCTTCGAGAGTGTGCATCTTGAGGTTTAGACTTCTGGCGTTGAGCAGCATTACCCTTAGTTTTTTTCCACTTGTGTTTTCTAGGGAGGTGGGTTTATCTTTTGAGCCTTGCCTAAAAAAGGCACTATGGGGGTGGCAAGAGCCTTGGCCAATATCTGGAAGCCCAGGGTGACAGGTGCAAGCCGTCCCTTGCGAAGCAGCGTGGCTTGTCAAGCATGTCATCCCAAGCAGACAGACATTGGATCCCCTTAGAATGACACCAGTAATTGAGCCAATTGTTAAAGCTGATCATTTTGTCTTTGTACTGTGGCATCATTCTTGGTGAGGGTAAGATGCTGCTCAGGGTCAGGGTCATACCGTCCTGGGCTACATAATCAGAGAGCTCCTCTATGTCTCTTTTCATGTAGTCCAGGGAGGTACGTCTCAGGTCATTCACACCGGCATGGACAATGACTGAGTCATATTTGTACTTGCTTTGGAGTGACCTGAGTGCTTGTGTTATGTGGCGGATTCTAGCACCCGACAGGCAGCTTACTGTAACCTTTTCCTTGTTCAGTATGGTGAGCGGGACATCATTGTGTCTGACTATGGAGTCACCTATTACAAGTGTATCAGGCATGTTGTTTGGCCTTAAGGGCTGTGACTGTTTGGCACACTGACTTTGTGAACTATGTGTTGCATGTGCTATGTTTTGAGGTAGTGGTTGCTTGGATGTCTGCTTTGGAGGCCTCTGTTGTTTTGGTAGATTTTTAATTAGAGCTTCCGAGTAAGTTTTTGTGTGTTTATGTGTTTGGTTTGTAGTTGTGATAGGTCTATGTGAGACTGGGTTTGTGGTGTGTGTGGTTACCTTCTCCTCCTGACTGGTTTTGCCAGTACTGAGTCGAGGGAGCTCAGCCTCCAGTTTGGCTATATAGTTGCATCTTTCACATATATTTGTATTTGTTGGGAGGAGAAGAGGGTTGTCTGTGTACATGAGGCAGTTGTAACATTGCCTCAAGATTCCCAGATTCACCAGCTGAACTGGAGAGGACGCCAGTAATTGACCCTTCAACATGCTAGAATAGTGTAAGGGATTGCTGTGTAACTGAGTCAGAAAGGACCTATAGGGAAATGGGTACTCAAGGGGATTGTAGGTGGATGTAGTGCTTTCTTTTTGTTTAAGAGTGCTTTACCTGTGTAAAAATGCTTTAGGAGTAAGTGCTGGGCTTTTCAGATAGAGAATAGACTGTTTAGATTGAAAGTAGAGCAGTTCTAAGGGAAAAACTGAAGAGCAGACTTAGCGGAGCCAGAAATAGTTTAAACTTGATTAACCGACGCTGCCCGATGCTGCGTTGTGCACAACTTCGTGCAAAAGCGCGCTAAAGTGGGCTTTATAGCAGGGAGTTAGAAAGAGCTAGGAAATGGCCCAAAACAGCCAATAAACTACAAGCTGCTGGGCTGGAACCACTCCTTTAGGGACAGATAGGCTGCTTAGTGCTCCCCACTCCCACTGGTGAACAAAGAAGCTTCCTCCTATCCAAATAAGGATATGGACAACACAGGAACTATGACATAGCCCAGAGATCAGCAAAATCTGAAGACTGGACTATTCTAGTTCAGTAAAGGTGGGAAAACAAGGATTTGTTTTTTTTTTTTTCACAAACAGATAAAAAATATATACAGTAACCAACAGTAAATGCTTTAAATCGGCTAGCGCACTTGAGTGTGTAGCTTACCAGTTAATTTAGGCAAAAAACAAACTTTTAAAGTGCAAAACAGTTTAGAAACAAACAGAAATACAGTGAATCAACTTGCAGAGCTAGTTTAGTAATAAAAATTCGCTTTTTAGGCAAAATACAGCAGTCGAAAATAGAAAGCCAGAAAAAATACTTATAAATCAATGGAAAGTCACCCTTCCACTCTCTGCTGCTTGTAGAACTCTGCAGATCACCACGAGGAGCTGTGCTGAGTCGTATACAAGCGCAAAAGCGCGCTAAAGCGGGCTTTATAGCAGGGGGTTAGAAAGAGCTAGGAAATGGCCCAAAACGGCCAATAAACTACAAGTTGCTGGGCAGGAACCACTCCTTTAGGGACAAATAGGCTGCTCAGTGCTCCCCACTCCCACTGGTGAACAAAGAAGCTTCCTCCTATCCAAATAAGGATATGGACAACACAGGAACTATGACACAGACCAGAGATCAGCAAAATCTGAAGACTGGACTATTCTAGTTCAGTAAAGGCGGGAAAACAAGGATATTTTTTTGTTTTTTTGTTTTTTTTCACAAACAGATAAAAAATAGATACAGTAGCAAACAGTAAATGCTTTAAATCAGCTAGCACACTTGAGTGTGTAGCCTACCAGTTAATTTAAGCAAAAAACAAACTTTTAAAGTGCAAAACAGTTTAGAAACAAACAGAAATACAGTGAATCAACTTGCAGAGCTAGTTTAGTAATAAAAATTCGCTTTTTAGGCAAAATACAGCAGTCAAAAATAGAAAGCCAGAAAAAATACTTATAAATCAATGGAAAGTCACTCTTCCACTCTCTGCTGCTTGTAGAACTCTGCAGGACACCACGAGGAGCTGTGCTTAGTCATATACAAGTGCAAAAGCGCGCTAAAGCGGGCTTTTTAGCAGGGGGTTAGAAAGAGCTAGGAAATGGCCCAAAACAGCCAAAAAACTACAAGTTGCTGGGCTGGAACCACTCCTTTAGCAACAAATAGGCTGCTCAGTGCTCCCCACTTCCACTGGTGAACAAAGAAGCTTCCTCCTATCCAAATAAGGATATGGACAACACAGAAACTATGACACAGCCCAGAAATCAGCAAAATCTGAAGACTGGACTATTCTAGTTCAGTAAAGGCGGGAAAACAAGGATATTTTTTTGTTTTTTTGTTTTTTTTCACAAACAGATACAAAATAGATACAGTAACAAACAGTAAATGCTTTAAATCGGCTAGCGCACTTGAGTGTGTAGCCTACCAGTTAATTTAAGCAAAAAACAAACTTTTAACGTGCAAAACAGTTTGGAAACAAACAGAAATACAGTGAATCAACTTGCAGAGCTAGTTTAGTAATAACAATTCGCTTTTTAGCTAAAATACAGCAGTCAAAAATTGTGACTTTAAATCTTTACTCTTATTAACTATTTTTATTTAATTTTTATAAACTAGAACTGTTTTGTTTACCTTTTGACTATGCTATGAGAATGGCAGTTATTTGTTTTACTTTACTGTAGTACTGATAAATGTATTGCTTTAAACATTTGAGAATGATTTGTCCAGACATCAGATCCTTCATGTATGCTTAACCATTTTCAAAACATAAACATATTATAAAATATATGTCTTTTGTACAAATCAGCTGTAGTTTCATGCTCTTTCTAAGCTCAGCTGTTGTATAGAGGAAGTCAGTCTCTGTCAGTTTAGCTAATTTATTTTCTTTATCCTGCAACTGCTGTTCAAGAGTTTTCTCATAGTCTGCCTGATATGTTTCAGGAGCCTATTCTGCTGAATCTAAAACTCCTATGCACTTTTGAAAAGATTTATGTATAACTTGTCTAAGCTTCCTGAATGCATTGTGTCTGTCTTTTAGAAGTTTATTATATTCTTTTGTAACAGAATGTACTAGAGGTCCTGTCAGTAACTGATTTGACTGTTGTTGCAATTCTGTAATAAACCTTCTACATCTGGTGACAGAACATAACTGTCTAACATTTGAATATAATGTCAGCATATTAATTTTTCTTGGTTCTTTACTATTAACATTTTTGTCTGTATAGTCTAACCTTTGAATAGTGACATACACTGTATTTTTATGACATTGTGCACACAATAAACTTTTTTTATACCACACATGATTTTGTTTCAGATACCAGTTAAATATTGTAATCCATTTGCATAATGCCTTACTAATAACTTGCCCTGATAAGGTTTTACATTTGCTAATATGCTGTATATAAATTTCATTCTGTTATTATTATTATTACCTCTATGGCATTCATACTGTATGTAACACTGAAAAATGTTCTTACCAGTCAACAGAGAGGCAGATGGCCAGGCTGCTTTACTGTAGATGGCTGAAAAGTCTCTGTAGTCACTTGTGAAGTTGGTACAGCAAAACTGGCAGTTTGTCTTACAACTTTGTATTGTACCTTTTTTGAAGAATTTATGGCACTGCTCACCTTCCTGCACTGCAGTCTCACTCTGGATTTAGACATCTAATATACTGTATTATTGCTGCAAACTATAGAAAACTGCAGAAATCTGAAATACTCTACATAAACGTTAGTTACTGTGCTTTTACAGGAGTCTATGCTGTACTGGATCCAAAGTCTTCTTAAGACACACAGTCTTGCTGTGCTGTTTACGGCTGAATCAGAGACACAGAGCTTTGCATGACTCCATCTGTAGTCTGTTTAAAGCACCAAGCCTTTCAAATTGCACACTGATAAAGAAATATATTTTGCAGCTATAAGCACAGTTACAGATAACTTATTTTTATAACAAACAACACATACTCTTTCTGTCAGTTTGTAGAAGACATTTACAAAGTTTTCTTCATTACAGATATGAATGATGACTTCTACATAATACATCTCTGTCTCCCTTTCTCCCATAACTGAATCACTACAGTTGTTATATAGAGTGCTAGTCATGCACATAAATTTTGTTATTTCCTCTTGGTATCTTTTTTGGCGCTCTGTGGGAAGTCATATAATGTCTGTTCTATTGTCCTTTTGTGATTTCTGCTGATGTGAAAATGCACAAATGCATGCAATCAGAATAACAGAAGTATAAAAGGAAACATCTGTTCTGTTCCTATTGAAAAAACATCATGTATTGTTGAGTTTAGATATTTGTTTTGCAAACATGAGAAAATCATGTAATACTTGCTTTCCAATATTGCTTTGTTAGGCTTTTTCTGATGCTGTGAAGAGAAGCCTGTCTGTTATACATATAGTATGAATGCTCATTTTACATTGCTAAACTCTATACATATATTCAAGCAAACTTTTTATTCTATGATTTATCTTTCAGCATATTTACAGCAGAATTAATTACAGCCTTGTATTCATAATCTCTAACACCTACAACCTTTTAACTCATTAGGAGAAGTTACCTCAGGTGCTATGATTATAACTGCATGCTTAAATGCTGGTAGGACAGTGTCTGAGGTGAGAGACAGGTTACAGACATGAGTAAGGCGTTTAATGATTTTTTTCGGCTGCAGACCTTGGGAATGTGAAATGAAGATTGCTGGATTTAGATCCTGAATTGTTGAGTTGAGAAGTAGGGACATGGGCTGTTTTACTGAAATTTCAGAGATGTGAAAGGTTGCTGCACAAGAAGCTAGAAGATATAGATCAGGAGATGAAGGTTCTTGCTCTTGCTTGGTAGGGGAGTAAATTGTTGGAAAGGCTTTAGTTATGCTGATTGTGGTGGACTACAAAAAGTGAGCATAATGATTAGGGGAATGATTCAATGTTAAGGGTTCATTTTTTGTAGGTAAAAAGTTAATTAATCTTCCTGTTAAGTGTGTTATTTCTTTCTAACACAATGCGAGCTTCATCAGAACTGAAACATATCAGTACGCCAACACAAATTAAAATACACTTTTTTTGGCACCAAAATTATCAACCAGCATAATTTAAAGTGACAGTGCTGATTACATACAACATATACAATAAACATGAATAATAATAATAAAAACATTATAATATAAAAATTGTGTAAAAACTGTGTGATAAATATATAAAAAATTTTATACACAAAGTGTATATATTAAAGCATATATTTGATACTTATATAATCATTAATTCCTGGTTCATTAGCGGCATCCGTGAATAACTGCCACCAGGTTTCTTTGTAAAACAACAAACTTTTAGGGTCGCCCCCTCTAGGATCAATATTAACACTATCAATAATACCAAATTTAAACTTATGGCCATCACCATATTTTTTAATGTGCTTATAAAGCGCATTCTTCTCATTTTTGGTCCTAATACTGTATAAGTGTGCATAAATTCGTTTGTTAAATTTCTGTTCTGTTTTACCAATATAGAATCCAGAACACGCTACACATTTGGCCAGGTATATAACCCATCTAGTATTACAGTTCCCTTGTTTAAATCTAATAATAGTCTTGCTTAAATTGTCCAAAACAATATTTTCTTCCTCCAAAATTGTGTAACATTGATTACACCTGCCACATTTAGTGGTGTGTCTATTGCTTGATGGTTTATAATCAATTTGTCTTTCCAATAACTTTTTGATATTCTGCCCCATCTTATAAACAAATATCGGCTGGGTGCCCAGAATATGGACAAGATTCTGGTCCGCCAAAATGATGTTCCAACAATTAATCATAATCTTTTTAAACTTGCCTGCATATGGACCATACTCTATAATGCATGCTCTTCCAAAATTAGGAGTATTTTGTTTATATGTTTGCTGTACCAACTCTGTCCTATTAGCATAATGGTAATATTCACCTAATAAGAATGTGTATTTCTTGCCCCATTCTTGAACAATGCTCATAGTTACTTTGTTCATGCTCCCAACATCATAACCCCTTTCACTAAATAGGGTAATGATGTATGAAACCTCATCCAACATCTCAGTAAATGTAGAGGTCATTCTGATTGCTCAAATAATCTGACCTCTGAAAATGTTGTGAAATAACTTCCTGGGGTGATTGCTTGTGAATTCTAGATAACTGTTTGAGAAAGTATTTTTTCTATATAACCTGGATTTAAAGCATCCTTCCCCTTTGGAAATAAAAGTGTCAAGATATGGAAGATCCTCTTTATCACAAGTGTAGGTGAATTTGAGGTAGTCACTACTAGTATTTAAAAACACTAAAAATTCATCGAGTGACTGCCACATTCTTATTAGGTGAATATTACCATTATGCTAATAGGACAGAGTTGGTACAGCATACATATAAACAAAATACTCCTAATTTTGGAAGAGCATGCATTATAGAGTATGGTCCATATGTGGGCAAGTTTAAAAAGATTATGATTAATTGTTGGAACATCATTTTGGCGGACCAGAATCTTGTCCATATTCTGGGCACCCAGCCGATATTTGTTTATAAGATGGGGCAGAATATCAAAAAGTTATTGGAAAGACAAATTGATTATAAACCATCAAGCAATAGACACACCACTAAATGTGGCAGGTGTAATCAATGTTACACAATTTTGGAGGAAGAAAATATTGTTTTGGACAATTTAAGCAAGACTATTATTAGATTTAAACAAGGGAACTGTAATACTAGATGGGTTATATACCTGGCCAAATGCGTAGCATGTTCTGGATTCTATATTGGTAAAACAGAACAGAAATTTAACAAACGAATTTATGCACACTTATACAGTATTAGGGCCAAAAATGAGAAGAAAGCGCTTTATAAGCACATTAAAAAATATGGT